>NW_027331934.1:3563135-3649715 GCF_048418815.1 Hemitrygon akajei | reverse complement strand
GTATAAATAGAGTGAATGCAAGCAGGCTTTTTCCACTGAGGCCAGGGGAGAATAAACCCAGAGGTCATGGGTTAAGGGTGAAGGGTAAAAGTTTAAAGGGAACATTGGGGTGTCTTCTTCACTCAGAGAGTGGTGGAGGTGTGGAATGAGCTGCCAGATGAAGTGGTGAATGTGGGCTCACTTTTGACATTTAAGAAAAACTTGGACAGGTATGTGGATGAGATGGGTTTGGAGGGATATGGCCCAGGTGCAGGTCATTGGGACTAGGCAGAAAAATGGTTCGGCACAACCAAGAAGAGTCAAAAGGCCTGTTTCTGTGCTGTAATGCTCTATGTTTCTATGGTTGAAATTTCCCAGGGATGAAATGGCTACATGAGGGGGCATAGTTTTAAGCTGCTTGGAAATAGATACCGAGGGGATTTTGGGGTACGTTTTCTACACAGGTAGTGGTGGGTACGTGAAATGCGCTTCCAGACATTTGTGTGAGATTCCCATCTGCATGTTAACAAAGGTTATTTGCGTCAGAGTGTTCAGTTACTGTGGGGCCAGCAGCCCATGCAGCTCAGTGGTAACAGGGAATAATACCAATGGAGAGAGTCAAATTGAGCCAAGTCACAGATTGGAGATGGCAGAAATGTCCCATTCTTATAGAGACAGGAGGAGCATCAGAGAGTTTGATGGTCATTCCAGATACCAGCATTGTGCCCAGTTAGAAGATGATTTCTCTCTCCAACTTGGGATGAACTTCACTGTAACAGTGTGATGTCAGATCACACCTTGACAACTCAAGTGATCTCATCTGAAATGTTGTCCCTACCACCCATTGATGGACTTTGTAAATCTTTTTTACAGGTTAAAAATGACAAGGAATTTGTCTACGGGAATCTCAAACACAACACGCCAGTTTTGCTGTCTTTGTCCAGATATTTAAGAAGTGCAGCAAGGGATTCACACGATCATCCTTCCTGCTGAGACGGTGGGGAGGGATTCACTCTATCATCTAACTCACTGGCATGCCCGTCATTTTACATGGGAGTTCACCTGCTCAGACAGTGGAATGGATTCACTCGGTCATTTCAACTGAAGGTACTTCAGCAAGTTCACACTGGGCAGAGGCCGGTCATCTGCTGAATTTGTGGGAAAGGATTCACTCGGTCATCTGACCTAATGGCTCACCAGCGAGTTCACACTGGGGAGAGGCCGTTCACCTGCTCAGACTGTGGGAAGGGATTCACTCGGTCATCTGACCTAATGGCTCACCAGCGAGTTCACACTGGGGAGAGGCCGTTCATCTGCTCAGACTGTGGGAAGGGATTCATTTCGTCATCTAAGCTGAAGATACATCAGAGAGTTCACACTGGAGAGAGGCCATTCACCTGCTCAGACTGTGGGAAGGGATTCACTCAGTCATCCTACCTACTGGTACACCAGTCAGTTCACACTGGGGAAAGGCCGTTCACCTGCTCAGAGTGTGGGAAAGGATTTACTCAATCATCCACCCTAATGGCTCACCAGCGAGTTCATAGTGGGGAGCGGCTGTTCACCTGCTCGGACTGTGGGAGGGGGTTCACTCGGTCATATAAACTGAAGGTACATCAGCGAGTTCACACTGGAGAGAGGCCATTCACCTGCTCGGACTGTGGGAAGGGATTCACTCAGTCATGTCTACTGAAGTTACATCAGCGAGTTCACACTGGGGAGCGGCCGTTCACTTGCTCAGACTGTGGGAAGGGATTCACTTGCTCATCTCAACTGAAGGTACATCAGCGAGTTCATACTGGGGAGAGGCCGTTCACCTGCACAGTCTGTGGGAAGGGATTCACTTTGTCACCTCACCTACTGAGACACCAGTTAGTTCATACTGGGGAGTGGCCATTCACTTGCTCAGTCTGTGGAAAGGGATTCACTGAATCATCTTTCCTGCAGAGACACCAGTCAGTTCACACTGGGAAGTGGCGGTTCACCTGCTCAGACTGTGGGAAGGGATTCAATCGGTTATCTCACCTGCTGTCACACCAGTCAGCCCATACAGGGAAAGGGCCGTTCACCTGCTCAGTCTGTGGGAAGGGTTTCATTTCGTCATCTCAACTGAAGATACATCAGCGATTTCACACTGGGGAGAGGCCGTTCTCCTGCACAGACTGTGGGAAGGGATTCACTATGTCATCTCATCTGAAGGTACATCAGAGAGTTCACACTGGGGAGAGGCCATTCACCTGCTCAGACTGTGGGAAGGGATTCACTTCGTCATCTCAACTGAAGGTACATCAGAGAGTTCACACTGGGGAGAGGCCGGTCACCTGCTCAGGACTGTGGGAAGGGATTCACTCGGACATCTCAACTACAGAGACACCAGCGAGTTCACACTGGGTAGAGGCCGATTTCATGCTCAGACTTTGGGAAAAAATTCTCTCAGCCAAATCCACCAAATGTGTATCACTGTTGACACTGGGGAGATTCCGTTCACCTGCTGTGAATGTGGGAAGCGATTCACTCAGTGAATTATCCTTGCGTAACTCTCACTTCAGCTAGCAGCTTAATATAAGGGGTGATAGACCCCAGCCTGGCTAAACTTAAGAAATCTCGTTTGGATGGATGCTGTGTTATGTGTCCCCTGCTACAAATCAGTACCCTGAAATAACAGTAAACAATATGTGATTAAACAATTGAGCTTTGTAATTCTTACTTTGACCAGAGGGTTAGTAAAGAAAACAAATAAAAAAAGAAAAAGGGCCCACTCTCTCCATTTGCATTTTCTCATCTCTCCCGACAAAAAAACATGAAAATCACTCTTCCAGACTCACAAGAAAGGACATTTCTGTCATTGGACAGCCCCACACTCCAAAACCCTGTTATCTCTAGTCATAGCCTAAACATTGCTGCTACTGAGAAACCATTACCTCAGCTGGGAAACATTACTGAGAGGTTGTTACATCAGCAGTGAAACCTTACAGCATGTAAGACTTGTGACACACTGCCGGTTCACACTGGGGAGAAAGTTTCAATAAGCTGCAAGCTGGATATTTGTCCATCACCGTTGCTGAATGCAACTTCGAGAGTGACTGTCGGTGCTGAACTCTGCAATTATTGCTGCTGCTCACCACACCCAGTTCTGCACCCTGGTCACTGGGCATGGGAGGAGTTTCATCTGCTGCACATTCACCTTTAATGGGACTGGAGTTTAATATTCTGGGTCTAAGGACAAATAAATCAGTTCTATTTTCACCTCTGTCTCTGGTACTTACTGAATTTATAACACACCTAGTGTACAGTAGAGAATCAACTCAAGCCAGCTGGACGCTGCCAGTGATTCAGTTCCACGACAGTCCTTTTAAATCCTCCCCTGTTGTTCATCTCTCGCTCTCCCTGGATGGTGAGATCCACCACTGGATCCATCATCCAGTGGTGACGGATTCCAAACAGACACCACTCTGTGGTGAAGAGGTTTCCTTTGAGTTTTCTGCAGAGTGAAGAAGTCGAAGAGAAGGAAATCAGAAGTGGGGCGTGGCAATGTCAGAGTAGAAACATTTTGAAGCTGATTGACAGAGAAAATCTTTTGTTTGTCTGACTGATGACACGAACAATACCTGTGGTGAAGTGCTCCACTGGTCGAGGAACATGTGTGTGTTGGGAAATGCTTTATCTATTAAGGGAGTTGTTCCTGCTTGTTTATCTTGTAATATTGTATCCGGATGGTTATTATGGATTGTCCTATTCTAAATAACGTATTGCTTAATGTATAATTTTGTCACCATCTCATCTTCTCAGATCGTTGGGATGTCTCCCATGGAGGGTCATACTCATTCCACTGGTTAATGTTTTCTTCCAGAGTGATGATTCATTTTTCTGAATTGGCCTCTCATTTAAGATTTCCAGTCTGTATTTCTTATCACAATTGCATATACACACATGGAGTGCTGAATCCAGTTCATTTTTGATGAAAATATATATACCTAGAAGTTTTATCTGACTATCTGTGATATTTTTTATTTCATGTGTGTTATTTCTCTTCCTCCATCTGTCCAAGGTAGTGTTAATCTCAGTGGGTTTGAGTGTAAATAGTCTTTTCTAAAGCTTTCTTAAGTTCTTGTTTATCTTCTAAATTTTACTGATTGTAAATGGGACCAAGATATTTTTATTAAAAAAAAATGTCGATGTCAGTATTGCTGAAAGTGTTTATTGCCTGTGTTGTATTTGTTAATTACTGAGCTCTATTTGGTAGTTTTTTTTAAAGCCTTGAACTGAATTTTGTCAAAGGTTTTCCCTATTTTGCACTACTTTCTATTTCTTCACTTGTTGATATTCCAGATACGTGGGTATCAAGAGTCCGGTGAAGGGTCTTGGCCCGAAATGTTGATTCCCATCCATAGATGCTGCCTGACATGCTGAGCTCCTCCAGCAGTTTGTGTGTGGCTCTCTAGATTTCTAGCATTTGCAGGTCCTTTTGTTTCCCAGATACTTATATGTTTCTTGAAAGAAGAAGCCAAGAACAAGCTGGTAGTGGGGTTGTGTGGCTCTGTTGGTAAAATATTAAATAAAATCATTAGAAAGAAGTGGCATAGGGTTGGAAGGTGTAAAATCTGTGGGTAGAATTAAGGAACAGCAAATGTAAAAAAGAATCCCTGATGAGAATTGTACAGAGACCCCCAAACAGTAGTAAGTATGTGGTCCTCAAATTACAATGGGAGATAGAAAATGCATGCCAAGAGGGCAATGTTACAGTAGTCATGGGGATTGTCATGCAGGTGATTAGGAAAATTGGGATGGTGTTGGTCTCAAGAGGAGGAATTCCTTGAATGCCTACAAAATGCTTTTTTAGAGCAGCTCATGATTGAGCCCACTTGGGGGTCAGCTATTCTGGATTGGGTGTTGTAATAAACCAGAATTAATTAGGTCACTTAAGTCCAAAGAACCTTTAGGGGTAAGTGATCTTAATGTGATCAATTCACCCTGACATTAGAGAAGGAGAGCTAAAGTCAGATGGAATAAAGAGAATTAGAGAGGCACGAGAGAAAATTGGTCAAAATTGATCTAAAAAAACATGGGCCGGGACGAAAACAGAGCAGCAATGTCTGGAATTTTTGGAAGGCACAGGATATATACAGTGGCATGCAAAAGTTTGGGCACCCCTGTTCAAAATTTCTGTTACTGTGAATAGCTAAGCGAGTAAACGATGACCTGATTACAAAAGGCATAAAGTTAAAGATGACACATTTTTTTATATATTTTAAGCAAGATTACATTTTTTATTTCCATCTTTTACAATTTCAAAATAACAGAAACGGAAAAGGGCCCGAAGCAAAAGTTTGGGCGCCCTGCATGGTCATTACTGAGTAGCACCCCCTTTGGCAAGTATCACAGCTTGTAAACACTATTTGTAGCCAACCAACAGTCTTTCAGTTCTTGTTTTAGTAAATTTCTGGGTTCACTCATAAGTACAAAGTACTGACTGTGGAAATTACAAATGAGAATATTATTCGAGTCACAGAGAGCAGCAGTACCGAAACAGGCCCTTCTAGTCCATGCTGACCTGTTTTTGTTGTTACTGCCTGGTTCCAACTACCTGCACCAGAGCCTCCATACACCTCCCATCCACGTCCTCACCCAAATTCCTCTTTAGTGTCTAAATCAAACCCACATCCTCCACTTCCACTGGCAGCTCATTCCACACTCTCACCAACCTCCGAGTGAAGAATTCCCCTTCAGATTCCCCGAAAATAATTCACTTTTACCCTGAACGTATGTCCAATGTCAGGGTGAGAGGGAGGACGGGGCAGAGAGGGAAGACAGTAAGGGGAGGGGGTGTTTGAGTGTGGAGAGGGAAACAGAGCGAAGAGTTTATACTTAATATCTTTCAGGAAAATGTAATTGAACTTGCTGCAAACCTACTCTCCATATCCTGTACATTCTTAACCAAATTATTGATCTAGATGACAATAATAGTTGATGTTCGATGTAAATGTTATTATCAGAGTACATATATGTCACTACATACAACCCTGAGATGTTTTTCCTACAGAACACTTAGCAAAATCTTTAGAATAGTAACAGGATCAATGAAAGATCAAGTGGAGCATAGAATTCAACAAACTGTGCAAATGCAAATATAATTAAATATCAATGAGTAATGAGAGCAATGGGGTGTAACCTGGGGAACCTCACTAGGCCCGGGCCTCGAGTCCAATAAACAGCCTCCCACCATCACTCTCTGCTCCCTACCATCAAGACAACTGTGCATCCAGTGAGCCAGCTCTCCCTGGATCCCGTGTGATCTGACTTTCCACAGCAACTTACCATGTGAACCTTATTAAAGGCCTCCCTGATGCCCATATCGGCCCCGATCCTGGGACAGAGGTGTCACCGATCAGAGGGCATGGATTTAAGCAGAGCATGAAGAGGTTTAGAGGGATCTGAGGAAGAGATTTCTCACTCAGAGGGTAGCTGAAATCTGGAACACACTGCCCGAGGTGGTGGTGGAGGCAGGTCCCTTCACAACATTTACGAAGTGGATGAGCATTGAAACTGCCGAGATACAGTCGGCTATGAACCAAGTGCTGATAAATGGGACCAGTGTAGACAGTGAGTGGATGGTCAGAACAGGTATGGCCGGCCAAAGCCTGTTTCCGTGCTGTGTGATCCACCACTCCGGACATGCTAAATTAACGATGCAAGGCATTGATTTCAAAACTCCACACCCCTTTCCAACCTGAAGTAAACCAGACTGCACCCCTTTGTCACCACTGGGAATATCTGTTTCTGTCAAGGTAACATACAAATTGATCACTTTTGCTAAACAACTGACAATTGATGGTTTCTGTGTCTTCTTCCATTAATGTTGCTGCCTTACAGCAAAACTAACCCTCTCACTGTGTCAGAATCAGTGATTAAATCAGACTCCAAACACTGTGCTTCATCCCTGCACGTTATAACTGGAACCATCTCACTGAGGGTCTGATGGAGACATGGGATCACATCTCCCCTGCTTCTGACATTTCAAATACTCTCAAAATGGTTTTCTGATTCAGTCTGAAGGTTATGGTACATTCAGCTCATCGTCAGACCTGACAAACCGTGTCTTCCCACAGCTGGTTCCAACTGTTGGGTGTGTCCTCTTTCCTCCACCTCCAGGGAAGCTGCATCTCCACACAAACTCCTCACTGGAGACGACTGTCTGTACCCGTGACACAGGAAATCACATCACTGTCACTCTCCTGATCCCGTGTCTGACCTGCTCACCTCCCGGTATCCTCCCTCAACAAGCCTCTTCCTCAGTCACCATCTGTGAGATTATTTAAAAATACAATCACTGTAGAACGAATCTATCAGGCAGCTCCTGTACCCCTCCATCCCGGACGATGGTTTGCTGGTTAAAACTCTCTTTCCTCAGCCCCTTCCCTATTCCCTTTCCCTTTGCAAACTCCAGATATGCCAGCTGAAACCGAATCCACTGTGAGGACATTTATATCTCACAGGAGGAGGTAGAAACCCGTGTTGTTTCTCTGATACAGAGGTCACTGAAACCACCACTCAGCCGGCCGGGCAGCATCTATCAGAGAGAAAAAACACACTCCCACCCCCCGCATAAAACAATGCAATCAGAGGTTTATGATCATTTCAATATTAAAAGATTGCCCTGACACAAACTGATGAAATGCCTCACAAGGAAACAAAATGCTGAGCAATTCTTTTTCAATCTGGGCATAACGTGTTTCTGGATCAGATAATGAACGAGTTGCATGTGCCACTTGTAGCCATTCCTTATCATGTTGTGATCATTTTCAACATCAATAGATTCCCCAGAGGAAATCGGAATGAAAATGTTTGGACACCAGGAAGTCCGCTCGGAGCGGATAGTTCAAAGGTTAATTTATTATCAAAGCAGTATCCGTAAACAATTCTTGAGCTTTTTTTCTTCTCCAGAAAACCACGAAACAAAGAGCGAGCATGAAAGTCGTTCAGAGAGAAAAATCAAACCCCCACCTCAACCCCCGCATCAAAAAGACAGCATCCCGATCTTCAAACCCCCAAAATCCACCCCTCCCGCACAAAAGGGAACAATATCGTCGACCGCCACACCCCCCCCCCCCCCCCCAAACACTCCTACCCCGCACAACTGCGGAGGAGCCGGTGTCACCAGTGTGGAGGCGGCCGCATCGGGAGCAGCGGACACAACGGGCGACCCTGGAAGATTCACAGGTGAAGTGTCGCCTCACCTGGAAGGATGTTTGGACAACGGAGAGAGTTCGACCGTCCGGCCCTTTCACTGTGACACCCCGAACTCCACATCAAATCCGTCCAACGAATCTGGGTGAACTTTAATGACCAATAAATATCATTCCTCTCAGCGATCAGCTGTCTGAGTGATTCCCTGACTCTGAGAGGAAGGGGTATCTATGGTCCACACTGTCAGGGTGTTGAGTTCACCAGGAGACAAAGACTGCAGGGACGAGAGGTTTTCTGTTGACTAATACACTGTGTGTGGACCCCGCTGGCAATTCTGGTGTTGTGACCCGAATCGAGACAAACCCCACGCTGCCCACTCCACCAACTACACGGCACAGCCGGACACATAACAGGGGACTTTACATCCCACAACACTGGATTCAGTGATGAAACCCGTGATTAATGTTGTTGTCCCACCGAAAAATCCATTAAAGTGGCTTTTAAATACGAGCGCTCCCCCACAGGTGACGTCACACAGCTACCCCCCCACTCGCCTGACGTCACACATGGGCTCCCCACACCGGGATCTGCCCTGACGGGCGCGGTGTGTTACGTCACCCACGTACTGCTGTGCTCGAGCTTTATCGGTTTAACGGCTGGGCTAATAATTAAGTGTTTATAAACATAGACTGATTTAACTGAAACCCGCACATTTCCTGTGTGGGTCTGAATTGTGTGTCGGGATGGGATGGGAATCGAAATTATAACGCTGAGAACTCTGTGACCTGGGGGTGGAGGGAAAGGGATCGGGGAAGATATGGAGGGAAAAACTAAATACGTGTCTGGTGTAAATATGGAAATAATATAGGGAAATAATGAAATAATTTGGGAAATGCGGCGGTGCGTCGGGCAATATGTGAAGGGGGAGGAACAGTCACCGAGTCACGTGATCCTGTTTTACCGCAGATCGTCAGCAGTTTCCGAGGCTCCGCCCAACGCCCGTGACGCAATAAGCACATTGCGCATGCTCACATTCCCGGGAAAGGCAGTGTTGTTTTTTCGTTCTTTGTGAAAGCGGGACGGCGGTGAGATCGGGATCGGGAGGGGCTTCTCGCCCCCTTGGATGGGGAGCCGGAGACGGATTATTCTCTGCGGGGCAACACCAACAATTTCCCTTCGGTGAGTATTGAAGCCGGTCCCGAGTGGGGAGGTCTGACGTTGGGTAGTGAGTTAACTTTCCCGAACTCAAACAAGAGAAAATCTGCAGATGCTGGAAATGCGAGCAACGCGCACAAAATGCTGGAGGAACTCAGCAGTCCGGGCAGCATCTAGGGGAAGAATACAGTCGACATTACCGGCCGAAACCCTTCGGCAAGACTGGAGAATAAAAGGTGGGGGTGGGGAGGGAGAGAGAAACACAAGGTGATCGGTGAAACCTTAAGGGGGAGGAGATGAACTTTCCCGAACTGGCGGCCTCGCCTCGCTTCCTTCACAGAATCTGCCGGGGTCGGTCCGGGTTGTGAGACCTTCACACCGAACCGTCTGAGATGAGCCGCCGCTCAGCCCCTGTTGTTCTGGTCCTATTAGCAGGATGACGTAAACATGTTTCTATATTGTCACTGACAGAGAATCGTATAGTGTGTGTTCCGTGTGTTATCTGAATGTACTTGCCTGTGATGTTGCCACAAGTCAGTGTTTCTCTGTACCTGTACCTTCCCGTACTTGTGCACTTGGCAATAAATTCAACAGGTCCTGAGAAATCTCAGTGAGATTTGATTAGTGATGATCATCTTGGCAGCTCGGTAGGTCGAATGTATGCGACAGTACACTGTTAAATGCAAAACCCTGAACAGTGTCGATGATCAGAGGGATCTTAGACTCCAAGTTCATCGCTCCCTGAAAGAGACTGCACAGATTGATCGGGTGGTTAAGAAGGCAAATGGCATGGTTGTCTTTATTAGTTGAAGCATTGAGTTCAAAAGTCATGAAGTTGTGTTGCAGCTTTATAAAACTAGTTAGACCACATCTGGAGTGTTTCACACAGTTCTGGTCGCCCCCATTCTCGGAAGGATGTCGGGGCTTTGGAGTGGGCGCAGAAAAGGTTTACCAGGATATTGCCTGGATTAGAGGGCCTGAGCTATAACGGGAGGTTGGACAAAATTGTGTTGTTTTCTCCGGAGCCGTGCCACCTGGGCTGAGACTGGATAGACGTTTATAAGATTACCAGAGGATTAGAAGCCATGTCTCAGAAAGGCAGCGTCCATTATCAAGGACCTCCAGCACCCAGGGCATGTGGTTTTCTCAATGTTACCAGCAGGTAAGGAGGTACAGAAGTCTGAAGGCTCACACTCAGTGATTCAGGAACAGTTTCTTCCACTCTGCCATCCGATTGCTAAATGGATATTGAACCCTTGAACACTACCTCACATTTAAAATATATAGTATTTCTGTTTGTTGCACGATTTTTAATGTATTCACAGAAACAAAGAAAACCTACAGCACAATACAAGCCCTTCGGCCCACAAAGTTGTGCCAACATGTCCCTACCTTAGGAATTACTATGGTTACCCATAGCCTTCTATTTTTCGAAGCTAGTATTTCTTTATTTTTCTCCAGTGTCTCCAGGTACCTATACAAAAGACCATATTCTACCCTCCTCCACCACCGTTGCCGGTAGCCAATTCCACACACTCACCAGTCTCTGAGTAAAAAAACTTATCCGTAACATTTCCTCTGCAACTACTCCCCAGCACCTTAAACCTGTGCTGTCTTTTCATAACCATTTCAGACCTGGGAAAAAGTCTCTGACCATCCACACGATCAATGCCTCTCATCATCTTATACACCTCTATCAGGTCACCTCTCATCCTCCGTTGCTCCAAGTAGAAAAGGCCGAGTTCACTCAAACTATTCTAATAAGGCATGCTCCCCAATCCAGGCAACATCTGTGTAAATATCCTCTGCACCATTTCTGTGGTTTCCACATGCTTCGTGTAGTGAGGCAACCAGAATTGTGCACATTGGGGTGTGACCAGCATCACATATAGCTGCAACATTACCTCTCGGCTCCTAAATTCAATCCTACGATTGATGAAGGTCAATGTATCATATGCCTTCTTAACCACAGAGTCAACCTGCGTAGCAACTTTGAGTGTCCTATGGACTGGGACCCCAGGATCCCTCTGATCCTCCACACTGCCAAGAGTCTTACCATTAATGTTATATTCTGCCATCATGTTTGACCTAACAAAATGAACCACTTCACACTTATCTTGGTTGAACTCCATCTGCCACTTTTCAGCCCATTTTTGCATCCTATCAATGTCCCGCTGTAACCTCTGACAGCCCTCCACACTATCCACAACTCCCCCAACCTTTGTGTCATCAGCAAACTTGCTAACCCATCCCTCCACTTCCTCATCCAGGTCATTTATCAAAATCACAAAGAGTAAGGGTCTCAGATATACTGTAAATGATTTAGTTGTTTATTTTTATTATTTTATTTTGGTTTTTTTCCCTTTTATAATATGTATTGCATTGAACTGCTGCTGCACAGTTTTCAAATTTCATGACACACACTGGTGATAATAAACCTGATTCTGATTCTGAGTGGACAGACAATCTATTTTTCCTGGGTGTTGAAATGTTTAATATATTTAAGGTGAGAGGAGATGTAAGCAGCTACGGTAGTTTGTTTCTTTACACAGAACGGTGGGTAGCTGGAAAACTCTGCCTGGGGTGGGAGACCCGACTGGTCACGTGATCCCGTTTGCCCCACCAATTTAACAGCAGATGGGCAGCACCAGTGCATCTGTTTCCGAGGCCCTGCCCTCCGGATGATGTGACACTCACTTCGCGCATGTTCACTGTCTCCGGCCGGGCGGTGTTTTCTTTTCCGCTCAGTGCTGAAGTGCATCATCTGTGGGATTGAGGGAAGGGTCCTCACCTCCTGGGTGGGGGAGCCAGGGGTCGGGATCACTGTCTGTGGGCCGAAGATATCGCGTGAGTATTGAGACTGATCCCAAGCGGGGAGATCCGATGTTGGCCGTGTGCCCCGAACTGAGGACCAATTACTCATTTATTTTCTGATTATCTGGACTGGTCAAAAATGTGTAGACTTCACTTAATCTGCATTGAATGATCCAAACCTGGAGCCCAGGCGGTCTATTTCCGCAGAGTTGAAATGGGAGACCCACCAACAGGTCACGTGAGGCTGTTTACTGTCGATCTGCCCTGCCCTTCACTTTGTGATGCAAGATGACGTGGTGTGTGCTCAGAGTCCCCGGGTGGGTCAGGATACTTCCCCTATGTTGTGTTGGGGGATCTGACATTGGTCACTGAGTCCCGTTAACTTCCCCCAACTCACCTCGTTTCCTGAGGTTGCTCACATTTGTCCTTGAGCTTTATGGCTGTTGTGTCTTCTCCCGGACTGGGGTGGGTGAGAAAGGAGAATGTCCCAGGTTGTGGGGATCTTTGATTTCACTGCCTGCTTTACCGAGGGACTGGGAAGTCTAGGGAGGAAGAGTGGTTTCTGTGATGTGCACGTGGCCAAGTGGTTAAGCAATCTGAAGGTCATGAGTTCGAGCCTCAGGCCAGGCAGTGCTTTGTATCCTTGAGCATGGCACTTAACCACACATTGCTCCTGCACGTTTATAGCCCAGATGGATCAAATCACCTAATCCTGTTCCTGTGTCTTATGTATTACCATGACAGAATGATGGCTCCTTCTTATCCCATATTGTTTTGTGATGTGTGAGGGACAATAAAAGATTGTTCACTGAGATGATTATATTTGGCTTCAACGTTTAAATTTCAGTGAGTTTTGTTCTTAGTAACATTAAGCAGAAATGTTTGGTTCTCCTTTTCATTGTTAATGTGCTTCATTATCTCTCTGGTTAATGTTAGACCTGCGGTGAGAGGTTTATTGGAAGAAAAACCCCAACTGGAAGCAAACCATGGCTAAAGATGTGGGAATAGCAACAAGTGAACTGGCCCGAGGACTGAGAGCATCAACTGGAGAGAAGAACTCTGAATCAGCTGACTTGGAGTTCCCAGTGAGTCAGTGAGGAGGAAGTTTGGTGAGTCTCATTTACTCAAACACTGGTCCTTTATACATTATATACCTGTACAATAGAAGGTGGGAAATAGTTGGTGAGACTGAATGTGCCCAGAAGAACCATTTATGCCTCTGTCAGACACAGTTGCAATCACACCAGGTCTGGTAATGTGCTTCCAGCAGCCCAGCCCTTTAAAATCACTCACATTTTGTGGAAGTCAAATCTGGATAAAGTGGTGGAAATCGGGCAGAATCTCAAGTTGCTGGAGATCTGCACTAAAAACTGAAAATGTTTGACGTCATTCTGACAAAATGTTATTAACCTGAATTGTAAAGATTGTTCCTCTCCCCACAGCTGTTCCTTACATGCTGAGCAGTTTGGTAATACCAATTTCTTTTTATTACATTCACTCTGGATTGGTTTATGTTTCCTGAAATGTACCGGTTTCAATATGGACATGGAAATGGCTCACTCTTTGATAGTAGAACAGTAAAGTAACCACAACTTTTCGCTGCAAATTACCCTGGTGCCAATTAGTTTGTTATTCCTAGAAATGTGTTCAGTACAGTTGTTGTGAACAAGGTTTACAAGAATAATCTCAGGAATGTTCGGCATTATGTATGAGGAGCATTTGATTGTTTTGGACCTGTGCTCAATGGAGTTCAGAGGGACGGTGGGGGTGGTGGGGGATGTTTGGTTAAGTAAACCTACCAAATGCTGAAAAGCCTGGATACAGTGGACATGGAGAGCATATTTCCATTAGACTGTGATCTGACAGCACAGTCTCGGAATAAAGAAGCTTCCCTTTAAAACTGAGTGGAGAAAAAAATTTGGCCAGAAGATGTCTGATCTGTGGAATTTGTTGCCACAGAGGTTGGTTGAGGCTGCCATTTGGGTATATTTATGACAGAGATTAACATAGTCATGATTGGTGAGTAGCTCAGGGTTACAGGAGGAAGGCAGGAATATGGTGTTGGAATGAAAATTAGCTGTGGTTAAATGGTGGGGCAGACCAGATGGATCGAATCACCTAATTCTGTTCCTGACTGAATGATGGCTCCTCCTTATCCCATATTGTTTTGTTCTTCGTAACATTAACCAGAAATGTTTGTACTCCTTTTTATTGTTATTGTGCTTCATTGTCTCTCTGGTTAAAGTTAGACCTGCAGTGAGAGGTTTATTTGAAGAAAAACACCAACTAGAAGCAAACCACGGCTGAAGACGAGGGAACAGCAACAAGTGAACCAGCCTGAGGACTGAGAGCATTAACTGGAGAGAAAGCCTTCTGACTCAAGAGACTCTGAGATTCCATTGATTCAGTCAGGAGAAAGTTTGGTGAGTCTCATTTACTCAAACACTGGTCCTTTAGACATTACATACCTGTATAAGGGAAGGTGGGATATAGTAGGAGTGAGACTGAAAGTGCCCATAAGTACCAGTTATGTCTCTGTCAGACCCAGTTGCAATCACTCCAGGTCTGGTAATGTGCTTCCAGCAGCCCAGCCCTTTAAAACCACTCCCATTCTGTGGAAGTCGAATCCGGATAAAGTCACTCAGAGACCGTATAGTATAGACCCTTTATTCCAAGCACCCGGGGCTTACTCAGTTAGTCGCTCAAACAGGAACAGTCTGTGACTGTACCCACCAAATCCACTAACTGACTAACAATTCCCCTTACACCACAGATATCTCCATCCAGATACCCCCCACACAAGACAGGCTTGAGCCAAAGATATAGACAATAGGTGCAGAAGTAAACCATTCGGCCCTTCGAGCCTGCACCGCCATTTTGAGATCATGGCTGATCATCTACTATCAATACCCAGTTCCTGCCTTGTCCCCATATCCATTGATTCCCCTATCCATAAGATACCTATCCAGCTCCTCCTTGAAAGCATCCAGAGAACTGGCCTCCACTGCCTTCCGAGGCAGTGCATTCCAGACCCCCACAGCTCTCTGGGAGAAGAAGTTTTTCCTTAACTCTGTCCTTAATGACCTACCCCTTATTCTCAAACCATGCCCTCTGGTACTGGACTCTCCCACCATCTGGAACATATTTTCTGCCTCCATCTTGTCCAATCCCTTAATAATCTTATATGTTGCAATCAGATTCCCTCTCAATCTCCTTAATTCCAGCGTGTACAAACCCAGTCTCTCTAACCTGTCTGCGTAAGACATTCCTGCCATCCCAGGAATTAACCTTGCGAATCTACGCTGCACTTCCTCTACAGCCAGGATGTCCCTTCCTTAACCCTGGAGACCAAAACTGTACACAATACTCCAGGTGTGGTCTCACCAGGGCCCTTTACAAATGCAAGAGGATTTCCTTGCTCTTGTACTCAATTCCCTTTGTAATAAAGGCCAACATTCCATTAGCCTTCTTCACTGCCTGCTGCACTTGCTCATTCACCTTCAGTGACTGATGAACAAGGACTCCTAGATCTCTAAGTATTTCTCCCTTACCTAACTCTACACCATTCGGATAATAATTTGCCTTCCTGTTCTTACTCCCAAAGTGGATAATCTCACACTTATTCACATTAACCGTCATCTGCCAATTATCTGCCCACTCACCCAGCCTATCCAAGTCACCCTGAATTCTCCTAACATCCTCATCACATGTCACACTGCCACCCAGCTTAGTATCATCAGCAAACTTGCTGATGTTATTCTCAATGCTTTCATCTAAATCATTGACGTAAATCGTAAACAGCTGTGGTCCCAATACGGAGCCCTGTGGCACCCCACTAGTCACCACCTGCCATTCTGAGAAACACCCATTCACCGCTACCCTTTGCTTTCTATCTGCCAACCAGTTTTCTATCCATGTCAATGTCTTCCCCCCCATGCCATGAGCTTTGAGTTTACCCATCAATCTCCTATGTGGGACTTTATCAAATGCCTTCTGAAAATCGAGCCTTCTGAATCCTTATGCACCTTGTACATTATTCCCAAGAATACCTGCCATTGCAGTTCCACTGTCTTTTCTGCTAGGATATCCATCCAGTTAACTTTGGCCAGCTCCTCCCTTATGGCTCCATAGTCTCCTTTGTTCAACTGCAACACTGACACCTCTGAGCTGCCCTTATCCTTCTCAAATTGCAGATAGAAACTTATCATATTATGATCACTATCTCCTAATGGCTCCTTTACTTAAGATCGCTTAACGAATCCTTTTCATTACATAACACTAAATCCAAAATAGCCTTGTCCCTGGTCGGCTCTCGTACAAGCTGTTCTAAGAATGCATATTTACTACATGACAGGCTGGAGCCCCTAAAGACAAACTACTAAATAGTCATAATGGTTTACACACACAGAACAGACTGAAGCTGTCCTATCTCTACATGTGAATGCGCAAGGAGATAAGCATCTTGAAACCCTAGCCAGCTACCCACAAGAGGAAACATGGCTCAGCACATCAGTTGATCATCAGCAGTTTCTTTCAGAAAATCTGGCTGCTATTGTTTAATGAAGTGTCAACCATTTTACAGACTTTATCATTCCCTCCTTTTGATCATTACATTATCAACAACACAGTAACTTTTTACAGAGAAGGCAACTGACGACAGCATTGACTTATCAGTGGGTAAAGACAGTGTACAACAGTAATTATAACAAAGATATGTAGAACTATTAGGACATAATGCAGTATCATGCCCCACATATTACCAAACAGGCCTTCGAAGATCACCATTTCGACCCGTCGGTGAACCCGTGTAAATCCTGCCCACTTTCTTGATGCTGTCAATCTCCTTTGCAGTGTGCTTGGAGAGGGGTGTAATGTTAGTAGATTCATCAGGGATATACGTGCAGCATTCTGTGTCAATAATAGCACAGGTTCCCTCTTTCTCAGCTGGGATAAACTCTAAAGCCGTACGATTCTGTATCACTGTTTGCTGGATTGCAATCATTTCAGTGGATATTTCTGTTACTTGGGCCTATGTTTCTGTCAGGGCCCCTGCAGTATTGTGGCCAGCTCCTCAAGTGCTTGTAGCCAAATTGATTATCTGTCATGAATTCCTGGCTACTCCATAGGAGAGAAAAGTAATCATCCAAAATCAAGCAGTCTCAGTTATTCTTCTCTTCTGCTGGGCACCTGCAGGTATGGCCAGGATGCATGTTTCCCAGTATTGGAAGTTCTGTTTGGTGGGGGCCTGAGACACCATTCCTCAAAACACTGACAGCCACAGTAATCTCTGACTGGAACACAGGTCCTCATCTCACTTCCCCGGATGTTATTTGAGGAAGCCCAGGCTGAGAGTTCCTCACTCTGGTTGAGCGGGATTACTGACATTGGAAGCATAGTTTTACCATGCTGTGGAATTTCAGCACAAACCCGGCAGGCCCCTAGTTCTACCTGTTTGGCATAGGTATGATAGAAAGACAGAAATGCGTTAACATGGGTGCACCCGGATGCTGGGGTGAGCCCTCTCAAAGACATAAACTTGAACACCAATAGACAATAGGTGCAGAAGTAGACCATTCGGCCCTTCGAGCCTGCACCGCCATTTTGAGATCATGGCTGATCATCTACTATCAATACCCAGTTCCCGCCTTGTCCCCATATCCATTGATTCCCCTATCCATAAGATACCTATCTAGCTCCTCCTTGAAAGCATCCAGAGAATTGGCCTCCACTGCCTTCTGAGGCAGTGCATTCCAGACCCCCACAGCTCTCTGGGAGAAGAAGTTTTTCCTTAACTCTGTCCTAAATGACCTACCCCTTATTCTCAAACCATGCCCTCTGGTACTGGACTCTCCCAGCATCTGGAACATATTTTCTGCCTCCATCTTGTCCAATCCCTTAATAATCTTATATGTTGCAATCAGATCCCCTCTCAATCTCCTTAGTTCCAGCGTGTACAAACCCAGTCTCTCTAACCTCTCTGCGTAAGACAGTCCAGACATCCCAGGAATTAACCTTGTGAATCTACGCTGCACTTCCTCTACAGCCAGGATGTCCCTTCCTTAACCCTGGAGACCAAAACTGTACAAAATACTCCATGTGTGGTCTCACCAGGGCCCTGTACAAATGCAAGAGGATTTCCTTGCTCTTGTACTCAATTCCCTTTGTAATAAAGGCCAACATTCCATTAGCCTTCTTCACTGCCTGCTGCACTTGCTCATTCACCTTCAGTGACTGATGAACAAGGACTCCTAGATCTCTTTGTATTTCTCCCATACCTAACTCTACACCATTCGGATAATAATCTGCCTTCCTGTTCTTACTCCCAAAGTGGATAATCTCACACTTATTCACATTAAACGACATCTGCCAAGTATCTGCCCACTCACCCAGCCTATCCAAGTCACCCTGAATTCTCCTAACATCCTCATCACATATCACACTGCCACCCAGCTTAGTATCATCAGCAAACTTGCTGATGATATTCTCAATGCCTTCATCTAAATCGTTGACGTAAATGGTAAACAGCTGTGGTCCCAATACCGAGCCCTGTGGCACCCCACTAGTCACCACCTGCCATTCCGAGAAACACCCATTCACCGCTACCCTTTGCTTTCTATCTGCCAACCAGTTTTCTATCCATGTCAATGTCTTCCCCCAATGCCATGAGCTTTGATTTTACCCATCAATCTCCTATGTGGGACTTTATCAAATGCCTTCTGAAAATCGAGGTACACTACATCCACTGGATCTCCCTTGTCTAACTTCCTGGTTACATCCTCGAAAAACTCCAATAGATTAGTCAAGCATGATTTATCCTTGGTAAATCCATGCTGGCTCGGCCCAATCCTATCACTGCTATCTAGATATGCCACTATTTCATCCTTAATAATGGACTCTAGCATCTTCCCCACTACTGATGTTAGGCTGACAGGTCAATAGTTCTCTGTTTTCTCCCTCCCTCCTTTCTTAAAAAGTGGGATAACATTAGCCATTCTCCAATCCTCAGGAACTGATCCTGAATCTAAGGAACATTGGAAAATGATTGCCAATGCATCCGCAATTTCGAGGGCCTTCTCCTTTAGTACTCTAGGATGCAGACCATCTCGTACCTGGGGATTTGTCAGTCTTCAGTCCCATCAGTCTACTCATCACCATTTCCTTCCTAATGTCAATCTGTTTCATTTCCTCTGTTACCCTATGTCCTTGGCCCATCCATACATCTGGGAGATTGCTTGAGTCTTCCTTAGTGAAGACAGATCTACCTTACTTATTAAATTCTGCCATTTCTCTATTTCCCATAACAATTTCACACATTTTTTTTATTATCAAAAAATATTCAGGATAGAGTGAAAAGTGTGGAATATAAAGCAAGAATACAGTCAGATGATTCCCCCTTCATAATGACAATGATAATGATGGATAAGGAGGAATCAATCTATAGATGGAGATTTAATTCAATTTTATTAAAACGTCAAGATTTTTGTGATTTTATGAAAAAACAGATTCAATTTTTTTGGATACAAATTTACATTCAGTTGAGGATGAAATTGTATTATGGGAAGCGATGAAAGCATATTTAAGGGGTCAGATTATGTTATACATCTAAAATTAAGAAGGAATACATGGCAGAAATAGATCAATTGGAAAAAGATATTATAAAGTTAGAAAAAGAATCTCAAAGATATATGACAGAAGAAAAACGAAGACAACTTGTTAATAAAAAACTACAATATAATACACTCCAGACATATCGTACAGAAAAAGTAATTATGAGAACTAAACAGAAATATTACGAATTAGGTGAAAGATCACATAAGATTCTTGCTTAGCAGTTGAAAACAGAACAGGCTTCTAAAACAATAAATGCAATTAGAACAAGTGTAAATAAGGTTACATATAAACCTTTAGAAATTAATGAAACTTTAAAAAAATTTTATACTGAACTACGTATATCAATCAGAATCACAAAGTAAGATTGCTGAGTTAGGTAAATTTTTATCACAAATAACCCTTCCAAAATTAAATTTGGAAGAACAGAAAGGATTAGATATGCCCTTTACATTAAAAGACGTTGAGGAAGCTTTAGGATCACTTCAGAGTAATAAATCCCCAGGAGAAGATGGTTTTCCTCCTGAATTTTATAAAAAATTTAAAGATTTATTAATTCCTTTTATGGAATTAATATATCAAGTGGAAAGAATGCATAAACTCCCACAATCTTTTTTAACAGCGATCATAACTGTATTGCTAAAAAAAAGAGATCCTTTAAAACCAACATCATATAGGCCTATTTCTTTGTTGAATACAGATTATAAAATAATAGCAAAAATTTTATCTAATCGAATATCTAAATATTTACCAAAGTTAATACACATGGATCAAACAGGTTTTATTAAAAACAGACAATCAATGGATAATATAACCCGGTTACTTAGTATAATTCATCTGGCACAAAAAAGAGAGGAAATGAGTGTGGCAGTTGCTTTGGATGCAGAAAAAGCATTTGATAGATTGGAATGGGATTTTTTATTTAAGGTATTGGAAAAATATGAGTTAGGAAAATCTTTTATATAATGGATTAAAACCTTAAATACTAATCCTCAAGCTAAAGTAGTTACAAATGGTCAGATTTCAACACCATTTTGCTTAACGAGGTCAACCAGACAAGGCTGCCCATTATCACCTGCTTTATTTGTATTGGCAATAGAACCATTAGCTGAATTAATTAGAACAGATTCAGACATTGGGGGTTTTAGAGTTAATCAAGAAGAATATAAGATTAATTTATTTGCTGATGATGTTTTGATTTATTTAACAAACCCATTGCAATCTTTGCAAAGATTATCTTTTAGATTGGAAGAATATGGGAAAGTATCAGGGTATAAAGTAAATTGGGATAAAAGTGAAATTTTACCCCTTACCAAAGGAAATTATAATCAATGTTGATTAGTAACTCAATTTCGATGGTCAATAAATGGGATAAAATATTTAGGTATTAGAGTTGATAATGATGTAAAAAATTTATATAAACAAAATTATTTGCCATTATTAAAAAAAATAAAAGAGGATCTTGATAAATGGATGATGTTAACAATAACATTAATAGGTAGAGTTAATGCGTAAAAATGAATATATTTCCTGGATTGCAATATTTATTCCAAACTTTACCAATACAATTACCTCAGAAGTTTTTTCAAGAACTGAATAAATATGCAAGGAAATTTCTTTGGAAAGGAAAGATGTCAAGAATATCATTGGAAAAATTGACATGTAAATTTGATTTTGGAGGGTTACAACTTTATAAGAATTATTATAAAGCAAATCAGCTTAGATTTATTGCATCTTTTTTTGATGAAAAAAAACCGGCATGGATTAGAATAGAATTAGATAAGATAGGAGAAAACATACCAGAAGATTTTGTATATAAATGGGAATCCAAATGGATACAGGAAAAAAAAAAGAATCTCCTATGTTAAGACACTTGATTGATTTATGGAATAAGGTAAATATGGACGATGAGATAAAGAAATCTTTATTAGTATAAAGAACTTTAATTCAAAATAGGCTTATTCCTTTTACAATGGATAATAAACTTTTACATAATTGGTTCCAAAAAGGGATTAAATATATAGGTGATTGTTTTGAAGGAGGTATATTGATGTCGTTTGATCAATTAAAAAATAAATATAAAATATCAAACAACACTCTTTTCTGTTATTTTCAATTAAAGGCTTATTTACGAGAAAAGCTGGGTCAAACAATGTTGATGCCAAAACCTAGTGAAATAGAAATACTAATTCAAAAAGGAGAAATTAAAAAATTTACATCTTGTATGTACAATTTGATTCAAAAACAGACAATTAAATCAGGAATTCATAAATCAAGACAAAAATGGGAATCTGATTTGAATGTTAAAATTGATGGAAAAAGTTGGTTAAGATTTATGTTCTGATAGTATGAGAAATACAATAAATGTTCGACTTAGATTAATACAATATATTTTTTTACATCAATTATATATAACACCACAGAAAATAAATAGATTAAATTCAAATATGTCTGACCAATGTTTTTGATGTAATCAAGAAATTGGTACTTTTTTACATTCTACTTGGTCTTGTTTTAAAATTCAACCATTTTGGATAAATCTAAGACTTTGATTGGAACAAATTACTGGAGTTCAACTCCCACATAGTCCAATATTATTTTTATTAGGAGATATTGAAGGGACAATACCGAAACCTAAATTGAATAAGTATCAGAAAAAATTTATAAAAATTGCATTGGCAGGAGCCAAAAAAGTTATCGCAGTTACTTGGAAATCTGATTTATGTTTAACTATGGATCGTTGGAATAATGAAATATATAGTTGTATTCCACTTGAAAAAATTACATATAATCTAAGAAATGAATATGATATAATTTTGAAAATTTGGCTCCCATACCTACAAAAGATAGGATTAAATACATAGGTCCTTTGAAGATAAAATTATAAAGTAATTGGGGAAAGTAAAAATAAATATTAAAATTATTTTGAACTCCATGGAGCATGTGGGGATCCTCCGATATCCAGGCAATCTTTTTCTTCTTTCTTTAGATAAGGGTTAAGGGGGGGGGGAGGGTTAATATTATTTTTCTTTTTCCTACTATTTTATCATCACATTTATTCTTCGTAATTTTCTAAAAATTTAATAAATAAATAAATAAATAAAACTATTTCATCCAATTCATTCTTCAAGGGCCCAACATTGTTCTTAAATATCTTCTTTCTCTTCACATACCTAAAAAAGGTTTTGCTATCCTCCTTTATATTCCTGGCTAGCTTGCATTCGTACCTCATTTTTTCTCCCTGTATTGCCTTTTTAGTTAAGTTTTGTTGTTCCTTAAAAATTTCCCAATCTTCTGTCCTCCCATTCACCTTAGCTCTGTCATACTTCCTTTTTTTTTAAATGCTATTCAATCTCTGACTTCCTTTGTCAACCACTGTGGCCCCTTTCCCCCCTTTGAATCCTTCCTTCTCCGGGGGATGAACTGATTTTGCACCTTGTGCATTATTCCCAAGAATACCTGCCATTGCTGTTCCACTGTCTTTTCTGCTAGAATATCCGTCCAGTCAACTTTGGCCAGCTCCTCCCTCATGGCTCCATAGTCTCCTTTGTTCAACTGCAAAACTGACAACTCCGAGCTGCCCTTATTCTTCTCAAATTGCAGATCAAAACATCATATTATGATCACTACCTCCTAATGGCTCCTTTACTTCAAGATCGCTTATCAAATCCTTTTCATTACGTAGCACTAAATCTAGAATAGCCTTGTCCCTGGTCGGCTCTCGTACAAGCTGTTCCAAGAATGCATCCCGTAGGCACTCTACAAACTCCCTATCCTGGGGTCCAGCACCAATCTGATTCTCCCAGTTCACCGGCATGTTGAAATCCCCCATAACTACTGCGACATTACCTTTGCCACATGCCAATGTTAACTCCCTATTCAACTTGCACCCAATATCCATGCTACTGGATGGCCTATAGACAACACCCATTAGGGTCCTTTTGCCCTTACTGTTCCTCAATTCTATCCACACAGACTCCACTTCTCCTGATCCTATGTCCCCCCTTGCAAAGGACTGAATCTCATTCCTCACCAACAGGGTCACCTCACCCACTCTGCCCAAATTTCTGTCCCTATGATAGCACTTATACCCTTGTACATTCATTTCCCAGGTCTGATCCCCCTGCAGCCATGTCTCCGTTATCCCAACAACATCATAGTTACCCATTCGCACCTGAGCTTCAAGCTCATCCGCCTTATTTCTGACACTTCGTGCATTCAGATATAGAATTTTTACCCATTTCTCCTCTCCCTGTTTGAATCTCTGCCTATTGTGCTTAACCCAGCTCCCCAAACTCCCATCGGGCTATACGCCCCTAGAATTTTGTCATTCCTAAATTTACCTATTCTTTCTGCACATTTAACTCCATGTTCCGTCAGACCATCCCTCTATACATGTGTCCTCCTTATTACTTGTTCCGCCTCACGTTTCTCTACTACACACTTAATATTCCGGAACCGTGTTGTCCCCACCTGTCCTTTGTTCTTCATCTCACTATCCTCTCTCTCATTCTTGATCCCGCCCCCTGCAAATTTAGTTTAAACACCCTCTCTCCCCCCCCCCCCCCCGCCCCCCAAGAAGCACTAGCAAACTTCCCTGCAAGAATGTTAGTACCGCTCCAGTTCAGGTGTAAACTGTCCCTTTGGAACAGATCCCACCTTCCCTGGAACAAAGCCCAATTATCTAAAAACCTGAAGCCCTCCCTCCTGCACCATCCTCTCAGCCACGTATTAATCTGTATAATCTTTCTGTTCCTTGCCTCTCTTGCACGTGGCTCAGGTAGCAATCCTGCTCTTCAGCTTCGCACCTAATTCCCTGAACTCCCTACACAGGACCCCCTCACATCCTACCCACGTCGTTGGTCCCTACATGGACCACAACATCTGGATTCTTGCCCTCCCTCTCGAGAATAACCTGCACCCGATCTGAGATGTCTCGGACCCCGGCACCAAGGAAGCAACATACCATCCGAGACTCCCGATCTTCCCGACCAAATCTCCTATCCACCCCCCGACTATAGAATCCCCTATCACTACCGCTCTCTTCTCTTCCCTCCTCCCCTTCCTAGTCGAGGGTCCAACCTCAGTGCCAGAGACAGGACCACTGCAACTCGTTCCTGGTAGGTCATCCTCACCAACAGTATCCAAAACGGTATACTTATTGTTGATGGGAACGGCCACAGGGGTGCTCTGCTCTCTCTGTCTGTTCCCCCTGCCTCTCTTGACTGTCACCCATTCGCCTACCTCCTGATTTTTCGGTGTGACTACCTCCCAATAACTCTTATCTCTCTCTGCCTCTGCCTCTGCCTCCTGAATGATCCGTAGTTCATCCAGCTCCTGCTCCAATTCCCTAACTCGGCGTGATAGGAGCTGCAGCTGGATGCACCTTTTGTAGGTGTGGTCATCAGGAACAACTGTGTTGACCCTGACCTCCCACATACTGCATACGGAGCACACCACTGCTCTAACTGTCTCCCCCATTACCTGACCCCAGATTAGTCAGAATAAATGAAAAAAAGAACCGACTGACCTTACCTTTTTGCCGCAGCAAGCACGTACTCAGGCTCACTGATTTCCTCTCACCGAAGTCCTCTTGTGCCGAAGCCCGCTGAGCCAAAGCCCAGCACTCTGCTCCCAGATGCTCCGCTGCCCGCACCGACGCTGTCCGCTCCTGAAACTGGGCCTCTTTTTAAAGCCCTAACAACCGATACATTTTCCATTAGTCCGAGAGAGACCTTCTACTCAGTTCCTTTAGTAACATGTTTGTCACCTAATCGTTGTATCCACTGAGATTGCTCCTTCAGTTTCACAGCCGTGGGAGTGGTTGGTAACACCTGATATGGTCCTCTCCACCGAGGTCCAAGATTCCCTTAATCCCAGTTTTCATCAGGAAAAAAAATCCCAGGTTCCATGGTGGGATAGTCATTCCTCTCTGCAGGGTAGTTCTCTTCCTTGTAAGCCTGTCATACCTGTGAATGTAACGCTTAGCAATTTTTGGTTTGTTGGCATATATATTTCCCAGTGTCTTCCCCTCAGGTACGTATATCCAATTTTGCTGGTAGACTTTCTGGGAACAATGGTACACAAGGTCTTAGTCCCCAGGGTGTCTTCATGGGCCGTCCATAAATGATTTCAGCTGGTGACAACCCTGTTTTCCCCTGTGGGGTAACCCTCATGTGGAACTGGGTATTGGTAGGACCATCAACCAAGTGAGTCCAGTCTCTGCTGTTAGTTTGGCCAGTTTACTCTTCAGAGTGCCATTGCCTCTTGTTGCTTGATAGCTAGTTTGTTACATACCCCTTTGTTTACTTTCATCACAAGCCCTGTCTGTCACCAAAGGAAATCCGAAATTTCAGTCAGTAATGCACTGTACTCTCTTTCTGTAACGTCTCCAAACACCGTGACTGGGAAGTTCTGTCCCTCGAGATATGGGCTTTCCTCATTTGAGCACCCTGTAGGTTCATTGAACCATAGAACATTACAGCACAGAAACAGGCCTTTCGGCCCTTCTTGGCTGTGCCGAATCATTTTTCTGCCTCGACCTATTGACTTGCACTCAGCCCATATCCCTCCATACACCTGTCACAGCACAGAGTCACATGAGATTTGGCCGCTGGGAAAGGGGGTTTGAATGCAGTGGAGCCCAGATTAAGTGCCCAACACTGGAGGGATCGGAAACTGGTGAAGCTGTTAGTTGTTCACTAGCCCCGGGGTGATACCTTTGCCCATGCATAGAATCTCGACTTCCAACGGATGGAGCAAGTCTCTCCCTATGAGATTACACTCCCGTCTGGTGGTGACTGTAAATGAAATCTCACACTGGGTCCCCTGGAATTCCACCTGCAGTGGCTGGGTACGTGAATATGTATGTTCTGTGCCTTCGAACCCTGACAGTGATTGTAGCATCTGATAGCTGGAATCCCTTTTCTGATACTATTTCCTGATCGAGAGTGTTGTGGTTGCCCTCATATCAATCATAAACGGAACTGGAATTCCAGCAACTTGCAATATTACACTGGGCTCTTCCTGAGGGGTGTTGCTCACGGTAGGAAGCATCCTTGCTTGTCAATTTCTAAATGGGTTGTTGTCCCCACCTGTCCCTTGGTAGGTTTTTGATCCCATTTCTGATCCCCACTCACGTCCTTCTTCCTGCTGAACGTATTCACCTTTTAATATTAGTTCCCTTCGGGGTTGATTGAGGTTTGAAAGTCAGGTCCCAGTAATATGTCAAAGCTCATCGCATTCGATTTCGGCCATTGTCAGGCCAATCCATATTATTTGTTTTAATCTTGTTGGCTCAATCAGTTGGTAACCATTGGAACAGTAGGGCATAAACTAGGGGGATGGATACCCATCATTAAAGGCTTGGTCTCCTGTGAAAGTGCCATAGTAGGCCACAAATCACTCCCAGTAGTCTGGTCCTGATTCCCCAGGCTTAGGTTTGCATTCAAGTACTTTAGTGATGTTTACAGGTTGCTGGAGAGCCCTTTCCAAGGCTTAAATAATCTGGTCTGTCTGTTCATTCCCATTATGGTTTCCTGCCTGTAAATCCTGACAGGTTTGTTATCTCAATTCTGCCTTCCATTTCCGCCCCTCATCAGCTGAGAGAATCATGCAGCAGAGACCGAATAAATCTTGTGGGGTCGCATTAAACATTTGTGTAGTACTGTGGACACACTGAGCAAACTGTGCTGGTTTTTCTTTTCTATCTGGGGCCTGATTCATGATCATTATCATTTCCGGAGGCTTCCAGGGAGCATACACAGGGATCACTGAGGGATGTCTCTCCTCCTGCTCATGGATTGGTCAGCATTTGGGTAGGCAATTGTCTTTGTGGAGCCATTAACTCTAGGGTTTTATTGGATTTTTCCCTCCCTGTCTGGGAATAATCCTCGGTATTCCCCTTCTGGGAATTCTGCAAAAAATCACTCTAAGTTCTTTTAACAGCTGTGTGGACCAACCATACATCTCAGCAGGAATTTTCTACATGGCGTTAAATCTGTGATACTTTAAGTCTTTAAATCTGTGATACATAAAAGAATTCCGAGCTGTGCGTCAAGAAAGACTATTTGTGTGAGACTGTTTCAGTTACTGTGTGGACAGGCCCCCATACTGCTCAGCAGGAACAGGGAATAATACCAATGGAGAGAGTTAAACTGAGCCAAGGTACAAATTGGAGATGGCAGGAATGCCCCATTCTTATACAGACAGGAAGAGCATCAGGGAATTGATGGTCATTCAAGATACCAGCACTCTGCCCAGTCAGAAGATGATTTCTCTGTTCAACTTGTGTTTAACCTCACTGTAGAAACATAGCAACATAGAAAATAGGTGCAGGGGTAGGCCTTTCGGCCCTTCAATACTGCACCACCATTCAGTCTGAACATGGCTGATCATCCAACTCAGAACCCTGTACCTGCTTTCTCTCCATACCCCCTGACACCTTTTAGCCACAAGGGCCATATCTAACTCTCTCTTAAATATAGCCAATGAACTGGCCGCAAATGTTTCCTGTGGCAGAGAATTCCACAGATTCACCACTCTCTCTGTGAAGAAGTTTTTCCTCATTTCGGTCCTAAAAGGGTTCCCCTTTATCTTTAAACTGTGACCCCTCATTCTGGACTTCCCCAACATTGGGAACAATCTTCCTGCATCTAGCCTGTCCAATCCCTTTAGAATTTTATGTTTCAATAAGATCCCCCCTCAATCTTCTAAATTCCAGCGAGTATAAGCCTAGTCGATTCAGTCTTTCCTCATATGAAAGCCATCCCAGGAATCAATCTGGTGAACCTTCTTTGTACTCCCTCTATGGCAAGTGTTACGTATTCAGGCAACAATAAATATTGTTACGTACCCGTGACACGTGACAGTGGTACCCTTGTCACGTGACTGGGGTTGAAGTTATACTGGACATGAGGTAATGGTGGAGTGATGTCATTTTCCCGCCAGTAGAGGTCATGTGACAGGTTTTTTCTACAGGGTATAAAAGGAAGACCCACCCTGTCGGGTGGGGCAGTTCGTGGCTGGATTTGCCAAGATGACTTCATGTCACTGTGTGATTTAATGTGATGACGCAGTTTAGTTAAAAATGAAGTTTTATATAATGCCTAAAGTTTAAAAGGTCAGAGCCAACGGTTTCTTTGCTGATGGAGAGTGAAGAAAAGTTTGGAAAATGGAGATCGAGAAGAATTGATTTTCGATGGATTGACTTCGACTTTGTTTGATCCTCATTCGGAAGGATTTCGTTGACTATTCTCGCTGTTGACCCCTGGGATGACCAGAAAGGGTTTGAGAATAGTGTGGAAGAGAGGTCAGTCACTTTAAGTTGTTATATTTAATAAAATTCGACGTGGGAATTCGACGCTGGGAATCGAAGGACATCGACGTGGAAGAGAATTTACATCGCTTTAAAAAGTCTCTCCTTTTAAAAGTACCGTGAGCTTTTGAACTGTCGGCATATCGTTCTTTGAACTGTTTTCATTCGGCAATTCGCTTTAGAGAACTGAGTTCTTTTCAATACTACTTTAAAGACTGTTTGAGACTGCAAAGCTATTAAGAACTGTCTGACCAGCTGCCAGCAGCTGAGCTCGGACCATTGTTTGGGTTTGTTTACTTTTGAAGGGGGTTTGTTATCAGTGTTTAATAAACATGTTATTCGTTATAAAACCCCTTGCCTAACTCATCTATATTATTGTTGCCCGAATACGTAACATAATTATGGGGGTACGTCCGGAATTGAATTATTTGAGTTTTAAAAGTTTTTTGAATTTTGAATCGGTGTTTTGGTAACGGGGATTGCTCGGTTTTTTTTTTGTTTGATTGGCTTGTGAGTGGTATTCGGCAACGATGAATATTGATGAGTTTCTGGATTCGCCAGTCGCGGATTTGTTAGCGAAGGCGAAAAAAACTGAAGTATCTGAGATCGCTAATCGGTTGCATCTTAAAGGGATTTTGCCAACTACATCAAAAGCTGTAATACAGAGAAAGATCGCATCACATTTTGTGGCTTCGGGTCATTTTGAAGAATCGATTTTAGAATCGTTTCCAATAAGTAATCTGGAGATGCAGTTGCAAATTGAACAAATGATGTTAGAAAGGTGTAAATTGGAATCTGAGCAGAAGAAAAGAGAATTTGAATATGCAATGGCTAAATTAAGGTCTGTAGAACAGTCTGCTGATTCTAAAAAACCGTTTGTTGCTAGCCAAGAAATTAAATTGGTCCCTCCATTTAGTGAAACAGAAGTGGAAAGATATTTTCAACATTTTGAAACTATTGCTCGGATGTCAGAGTGGCCGAAAGATAAATGGTCAGTGTTATTACAGAGTGTAATCAAAGGCAAGGCACGACACGTTTACACAGCTTTAACTGCTGCGCAAGCATTAGATTATGATATTGTGAAAGAAAATATTCTCAAATCGTATGAGTTGGTCCCAGAAGCGTATAGGGAAAGATTCAGGAGTTTGAAAAAGTCTGTGGAAAAGACTTATGTGGAATTTGCCTATGATAAAGCTATGTGTTTTGAGAGATGGGTTTCTTCTAAAAATGTAAATGGGGACTATGATACATTGAGAGAGCTGATTTTAATGGAGGAATTTAAAAGAAGCATTCCTGTTGAAGTAAGGACCTACTTAAATGAGAGGGATACTGATAAATTGCAGGACTGTGCTAGATTAGCTGATGAGTATGTTTTAATCCATAAGAATAAATTTCCTCAGGGTAGAATTTTTAAGAGGAAAAATAATATGGAGACTCCAGGTAAATCAGAAATTAAATTAGAGGTTAATGAGATAGGTAAGGAGGAAGGAAAACCTGTGAAGGAAAGACAGTTTGGTCTTATTTGTAACTATTGTAAGAAGCCTGGCCATGTAATAGCTAACTGTTTCAAATTGAAAAAGAAAGAGAAGGAAGCAGTTCCAGATGCTTGTGTGCAACATACTAAAGCACCTGTAAAGTTACAGGGTTTGGTAAACACAAATGAGGATTTGTTAGAGTCTGACAAAGTTAGAAAGGGATATGATCATTTTATAACTGAAGGGTTTGTATCCTTGAAAGAAGGATCTACTCTGGTGCCAATAAAGATTCTTAGGGATACTGGAGCTTCTCAATCACTGATGTTAGATAGTGTGTTGAAGTTTAATGAAGAGAGTGATACTGGTGAGGTAAATTACATAAGAGGTGTTGGAAGTGATTTTATGCCTGTACGTTTACATGAAGTAAATTTAAAGTCAGGGTTAGTTACAGGATTTGTTAAGGTAGGACTACAGCATAGCTTACCTGTGAAGGGTATTTCTTTATTGTTAGGTAATGACTTGGCAGGTGGACAAGTTTTTCCTGAAGTGCATTTGACAATGGAGTTAGAGGAACCAGAGGTGAATTCTAACACAGATTTTTCTTGTGTTGTGACTAGAGCTATGGCTAAAAAAATTGATGTGCAGAATGAGGTTGTTACTCATGACTGTTCAACTCAGGATTTGAGTTTTGAGGATGTGTCAGAAACTTTCTTACCTTCGTTGTTTGAACAAGATTCTGGGAGTAAGTCTGACTATGAAGATTTATCTTTGTCTCGGAAGGAGATGATAGCAGAGCAGAATAGAGATCCTGAGATTGTAAAATTAAGGGAACAAGCTTTACTAGGTAGTGAAATTGAGAAGGTGTCAGTAGGATATTACTTGGAAAAAGGAGTGTTGATGAGGAAGTGGAGGTCGCCTACAATTCCTGCAAGTGAGGAATGGAATGTTGTTTACCAGGTGGTTGTTCCTAAAGTTTATCGGAATGAGATTTTGACTTTAGCTCATAGTGTGCCTTTAGGTGGACATCAAGGGGTAAGGAAAACTGTGGACAAGATTTTAAAACATTTTTACTGGCCTGGTCTAAGAAAAGATGTGGCGATGTTTTGTAAGACGTGCCATACTTGTCAAATTGTGGGTAAACCAAATCAGGTTACACCAGTAGCTCCATTACAACCTATTCCAGCATTCGGTGAACCGTTTTCTAAAGTTATTGTAGATTGTGTTGGTCCATTACCAAAGACAAAAACTGGTTATCAGTATTTGTTGACTATCATGTGTACTTCGTCTAGGTTTCCAGAGGCAGTACCACTTAGGAATATAAAAGCTAAAACTGTGACGAAGGCTCTTATAAAATTCTTTACTTATTTTGGATTGCCTAAGGAAATACAAACTGATCAAGGTAGTAATTTTATGTCTGGATTGTTTCAACAGATAGTTTATAAATTGGGAGCTAAGCAAATTACTTCGTCTGCATACCATCCAGAATCGCAAGGTGCTTTGGAGAGGTTTCATTCTACTCTCAAGAATATGATTAGGACATATTGTGTGGAGAATGAAAGTGACTGGGATGAGAGTATAAACTTACTTTTATTTGCAGTGAGGGAATCGGTACAGGAATCTTTAGGTTTTAGTCCATTTGAACTTGTGTTTGGACATAGAGTTAGAGGACCTTTAGCTTTATTGAAGGAACAATGGATTAGTAAGGAAGTGCATACTGATTTGTTGGACTATGTTTTGAAATTTAAGGACAGGTTACATAAAGCTTGTAGCTTAGCCAAGGAAAATTTAAAGTTGGCTCAGGAGAAAATGAAGACTTGGTATGATAAGGAAGCTAGGATGAGGATGTTTAAGCCTGGAGATAAGGTGTTGGTTTTTTTCCCAGTGCAGACAAATCCTTTACAAGCTAGATTTCATGGACCTTATGAAATTGTGTCTAGAGTTAATGATGTGGATTATGTAATAAAAACTCCAGATCGTAGAAGGTCAACACAACTTTGCCACATAAATATGATTAAACCATATTTTGCGAAACAATCTGATACTGTGACTGTTGTGGTTAGTGAGAATGAGTTGGATTTAACTGGGAACATGATAGATGATTCATCTGACTTTCATTCTAAATCTAACATTGTTTCTGTTAGGTTACCTAATTCGACTATTTTGGAAAATATGGATGAGAAATTAGCACATTTACAGCTAGAGCAGAAACAACAGATGAAGGAATTGATTTTTAAGTATAAGGATTTGTTTCCAGATGTTCCGAGAAGGACTACTATAGCTTCACATGATGTAGATGTTGGAGATGCCAAACCTATTAAACAACATCCATATAGAATGAACATGGAAAAATGTGAATTTGCTGAGAAAGAAATTGAATACATGTTAGAGAATGATATTATTAGACATTCTAACTCGAATTGGAGTTCGCCATGTGTAATGGTGCCAAAACCTGATGGTAGTATTAGGTTTTGTACGGACTATAGAAAGGTGAATGCTGTAACGAAAACAGATGCATATCCAATTCCTAGAGTAGATGATTGTGTAGATAAGGTTGGAAAAGCAAAATTCCTTACAAAGATTGATTTATTGAAAGGGTATTGGTGTGTTCCACTAACGGACAGAGGTAGAGAGATTTCTGCATTTGTAACTCCATCTGGGTTATATGAGTATAATGTTCTTCCATTTGGGATGAAGAATGCGCCAGGTACTTTTCAGAGGATGATTAATTCTGTGATTCAGGGATTGAAAGATACTGATGCTTATATTGATGATTTAGTGACAGGAAATGATACTTGGGAAGCACACATTATTGCGGTGGAGAAATTGTTTGAAAAGCTTTCAAAAGCTAACTTGACTATTAATTTAGCCAAGAGTGAATTTGGACATGCTACTGTGACTTACCTTGGTTATGTTGTAGGTCAAGGTAAGGTAGCTCCTGTTCAGGCAAAAGTTCAGGCAATTTTGGAAATTCCCACTCCGACGGGGGAAAAAACTCTCAGAAGGTTTTTGGGAATGGTAGGATATTATCGAAAATTTTGTAAGAATTTTGCTAATGTTGCCCTTCCATTAACTAATCTTCTGCAGAAGAATGTGAAGTTTGTGTGGACAGTGTTTTGTCAGGAAGCATTTGAAAAATTGAAAACAATGATATGTGAACAACCTGTGCTTAAGGCACCTGACTTTGAAAAACCTTTTTCATTAGCTGTGGATGCTAGTGATGAAGCTGCGGGAGCAGTATTGATGCAAAAGAATGAGGGTGATGAGGTTGATCATCCGGTAGCTTACTTTTCTAAGAAATTTAATAAGCATCAAAGAAACTATTCAACAATAGAGAAAGAATTGTTATCTCTTGTTTTAGCTTTGGAATATTTTGAGGTATATGTTGGTACAACTCAAAAACCACTTATTGTTTACACTGATCATAATCCGTTAGTTTTTCTGAGTAAGATGAAAAACAAAAACAGAAGATTGTTAAATTGGAGTTTGATGTTACAAGAGTACAATATTGTGATAACTCATATTAAAGGTAGAGATAATGTGATTGCTGATTGTCTATCTCGATGTTGACTGTACAATGTTTTTTTTTGGAGTGGTTTTTTTTATTGTAACACTCCTACTGTATTGTATATTGTGTATGTTATATAATTTATACATTTGTTTTTTTTTTGTAAGTAATTGTTAAAAATTTTTGTTCTTGATAGACCAAAAATGTTTTTTTTGGAGGGAGGTGTTACGTACCCGTGACACGTGACAGTGGTACCCTTGTCACGTGACTGGGGTTGAAGTTATACTGGACATGAGGTAATGGTGGAGTGATGTCATTTTCCCGCCAGTAGAGGTCATGTGACAGGTTTTTTCTACAGGGTATAAAAGGAAGACCCACCCTGTCGGGTGGGGCAGTTCGTGGCTGGATTTGCCAAGATGACTTCATGTCACTGTGTGATTTAATGTGATGACGCAGTTTAGTTAAAAATGAAGTTTTATATAATGCCTAAAGTTTAAAAGGTCAGAGCCAACGGTTTCTTTGCTGATGGAGAGTGAAGAAAAGTTTGGAAAATGGAGATCGAGAAGAATTGATTTTCGATGGATTGACTTCGACTTTGTTTGATCCTCATTCGGAAGGATTTCGTTGACTATTCTCGCTGTTGACCCCTGGGATGACCAGAAAGGGTTTGAGAATAGTGTGGAAGAGAGGTCAGTCACTTTAAGTTGTTATATTTAATAAAATTCGACGTGGGAATTCGACGCTGGGAATCGAAGGACATCGACGTGGAAGAGAATTTACATCGCTTTAAAAAGTCTCTCCTTTTAAAAGTACCGTGAGCTTTTGAACTGTCGGCATATCGTTCTTTGAACTGTTTTCATTCGGCAATTCGCTTTAGAGAACTGAGTTCTTTTCAATACTACTTTAAAGACTGTTTGAGACTGCAAAGCTATTAAGAACTGTCTGACCAGCTGCCAGCAGCTGAGCTCGGACCATTGTTTGGGTTTGTTTACTTTTGAAGGGGGTTTGTTATCAGTGTTTAATAAACATGTTATTCGTTATAAAACCCCTTGCCTAACTCATCTATATTATTGTTGCCCGAATACGTAACAATATAGATGAGTTAGACAAGGGTTTTTATAACAAATAACACGTTTATTAAACACTGAAAACAAACCCCTCAGAAGTAAACAAACTCAAACATTGACCCGAATCCAGCTGCTGGCAGCTGCTCAAACAGTTCTTAATAGCTTTGCAGTCCCAAACAGTCTTTAAAGCGGCATCGAAAAAAAAAGTTCTTTAAAGCGATATGCCGAAAGAAAACAGTTCTTTAGAACGATATGCTGAAAGTTCAAAAGCTCACGGTACTTTTAAAAGGAGAGACTTTTTAAAGCGATGTAAATTCTCTTCCACGTCGATGTCCTTCGATTCCCAGCGTCGAACTCCCACGTCGAATTTTATGAAATATAACGGCTTAAAGGAACTGACCTCTCTTCCACACTATTCTCAATCTCCCGCTATTTCCAGCGGAGACTATCACGAGAATAGTAAACGAAATCCTTCAGAATGAGGATCAAACAAGGTCGAAATTAATCCACCGTCGAAAATCGATTCTTCTCGATTTGTCTTCCAAACTTCACTCTCCATCAGCAAAGAAACCGTTGGCAGTGGCCTTTTAAACTTTAGGCATTATATAAAACTTCATTTTTAACTAAACTGCGTCATCACATTAAATCACGCAGCAGCATGAAGTCATCTTGGCAAATCTAGCCACGAACTGCCCCACCTGACAGGGTGGGTCATCCTTTTATACCCTGTAGAAAAAACCTGTCACATGACCTCTACTGGCGGGAAAATGACATCACTCCACCATCACAAGACCATTACCTCATGTCCAGTATAACTTCAACCCCAGTCACGTGACAAACTGTCACGTGTCACGGGTACGTAACACCTCCCTCCAAAAAAAAACATTTTTGTCTGGCAAGAACAAAAATTTTTAACAATTACTTACAAAAAAAAAACAAATGCATAAATCATATAACATACACAATATACAATACAGTAGGAGTGTTACAATAAAAAAAACCACTCCAAAAAAAAAATTACATTGTACATTCAACATCGAGATAGACAATCAGCAACCACATTATCTTTACCTTTAATATGAGTTATCACAATATAGTACGCTTGTAACATCAAACTCCAATTTAACAATCTTCTGTTTTTGTTTTTCATCTTACTCAGAAAAACTAACGGATTATGATCAGTGTAAACAATAAGTGGTTTTTGAGTTGTACCAACATATACCTCAAAATATTCCAAAGCTAAAACAAGAGATAACAATTCTTTCTCTATTGTTGAATAGTTTCTTTGATGCTTATTAAATTTCTTAGAAAAGTATGCTACTGGATGATCAACCTCATCACCCTCATTCCTTTGCATCAATACTGCTCCCGCAGCTTCATCACTAGCATCCACAGCTAATGAAAAAGGTTTTTCAAAGTCAGGTGCCTTAAGCACAGGTTGTTGACATATCATTGTTTTCAATTTTTCAAATGCTTCCTGACAAAACACCGTCCACACAAACTTCACATTCTTCTGCAAAAGGTTAGTTAATGGAAGGGCAAAATTAGCAAAATTCTTACAAAATTTTCGATAATATCCTACCATTCCCAAAAATCTTCTGAGAGTTTTTTTCCCCGTCGGAGTGGGAATCTCTAAAATTGCCTGAACTTTTGCCTGAACAGGAGCTACCTTACCTTGACCTACAACATAACCAAGGTAAGTCACAGTAGCATGTCCAAATTCACTCTTGGCTAAATTAATAGTCAAGTTAGCTTTTGAAAGCTTTTTAAACAATTTCTCCACCGCAATAATGTGTGCTTCCCAAGTATCATTTCCTGTCACTAAATCATCAATATAAGCATCAGTATCTTTCAAACCCTGAATCACAGAGTTAATCATCCTCTGAAAAGTACCTGGGGCATTCTTCATCCCAAATGGAAGAACATTATACTCATACAACCCAGATGGAGTTACAAATGCAGAAATTTCTCTACCTCTGTCCGTTAATGGAACACACCAATACCCTTTCAATAAATCAATCTTTGTAAGGAACTTTGCTTTTCCAACCTTATCTACACAATCATCTACTCTAGGAATTGGATATGCATCTGTTTTCGTTACAGCATTCATCTTCCTATAGTCCGTACAAAACCTAATACTACCATCAGGTTTTGGCACCATAACACATGGCGAACTCCAATTCGAGTTAGAATGTCTAATAATATCATTCTCTAACATGTATTCAATTTCTTTCTCAGCAAGTTCACATTTTCCCATGTTCATCCTATATGGATGTTGTTTAATAGGTTTGGCATCTCCAACATCTACATCATGTGAAGCTATAGTAGTCCTTCTCGGAACATCTGGAAACAAATCCTTATACTTAAAAATCAATTCCTTCATCTGTTGTTTCTGCTCTAGCTGTAAATGTGCTAATATCTCATCAATATTTTCCAAAATAGTCGAATTAGGTAACCTAACAGAAACAATGTTAGATTTAGAATGAAAGTCAGATGAATCATCTATCATGTTCCCAGTTAAATCAAACTCATTCTCACTAACCACAACAGTCACAGTATCAGATTGTTTCTCAAAATATGGTTTAATCATATTTATGTGGCAAAGTTGTGTTGACCTTCTACGATCTGGAGTTTTTATTACATAATCCACATCATTGATTCTAGACACAATTTCATAAGGTCCATGAAATCTAGCTTGTAAAGGATTTGTCTGCACTGGGAAAAAAACCAACACCTTATCTCCAGGATTAAACATCCTCATCCTAGCTTCCTTATCATACCAAGTTTTCATTTTCTCCTGAGTCAACTTTAAATTTTCCTTGGCTAAACTACAAACTTTATGTAACCTGTCCCTAAATTTCAAAACATAGTCCAACAAATTAGTATGCACTTCCTTACTAATCCACTGTTCCTTCAATAAAGCTAAAGGTCCTCTAACTCTATGCCCAAACACAAGTTCAAATGGACTAAAACCTAAAGATTCCTGTACCGATTCCCTTACTGCAAATAAAAGTAAGTTTATACTCTCATCCCAGTCACTTTCATTCTCCACACAATATGTCCTAATCATATTCTTGAGAGTAGAATGAAACCTCTCCAAGGCACCTTGCGATTCTGGATGGTATGCAGACGAAGTGATTTGCTTAGCTCCCAATTTATAAACTATCTGTTGAAACAATCCAGACATAAAATTACTACCTTGATCAGTTTGTATTTCCTTAGGCAATCCAAAATAAGTAAAGAATTTTATAAGAGCCTTCGTCACAGTTTTAGCTTTTATATTCCTAAGTGGTACTGCCTCTGGAAACCTAGACGAAGTACACATGATAGTCAACAAATACTGATAACCAGTTTTTGTCTTTGGTAATGGACCAACACAATCTACAATAACTTTAGAAAATGGTTCACCAAATGCTGGAATAGTTTGTAATGGAGCTACTGGTGTAACCTGATTTGGTTTACCCACAATTTGACAAGTATGGCACGTCTTACAAAACATCGCCACATCTTTTCTTAGACCAGGCCACTAAAAATGTTTTAAAATCTTGTCCACAGTTTTCCTTACCCCTTGATGTCCACCTAAAGGCACACTATGAGCTAAAGTCAAAATCTCATTCCGATAAACTTTAGGAACAACCACCTGATAAACAACATTCCATTCCTCACTTGCAGGAATTGTAGGCGACCCCCACTTCCTCATCAACACTCCTTTTTCCAAATAATATCCTACTGACACCTTCTCAATTTCACTACCTAGTAAAGCTTGTTCCCTTAATTTTATAATCTCAGGATCTCTATTCTGCTCTGCTATCATCTCCTTCAGAGACAGAGATAAATCTTCATAGTCAAACTTATTCCCAGAACCTTGTTCAAACACCGAAGGTAAGAAAGTCTCTGACACATCCTCAAAACTCAAATCCTGAGTTGAACAGTCATGAGTAACAACCTCATTCTGCACATCAATTTTTTTAGCCATAGCTCTAGTCACAACACAGGAAGAATCTGTGTTAGAATTCACCTCTGGTTCCTCTGACTCCATTGTCAAATGCACTTCAGGAAAAACTTGTCCACCTGCCAAGTCATTACCTAACAATAAAGAAATACCCTTCACAGGTAAGCTATGCTGTAATCCTACTTTAACAAATCCTGTAACTAACCCTGAATTTAAATTTACTTTATGTAAATGTACAGGCATAAAATCACTTCCAACACCTCTTATGTAATTTACCTCACCAGTATCACTCTCTTCATTAAACTTCAACACACTATCTAACATCAGTGATTGAGAAGCTCTAGTATCCCTAAGAATTTTTATTGGCACCAAAGTAGATCCTTCTTTCAAGGATACAAACCCTTCAGTTATAAAATGATTATATCCCTTTCTAACTTGGTCAGACTCTAACAAATCCTCATTTGTGTTTACCAAACCCTGTAACTTTACAGGTGCTTCAGTATTTTGCACACAAGCATCTGGAACTGCTTCCTTCTCTTTCTTCTTCAATTTGAAACAGTTAGCTATTACATGGCCAGGCTTCTTACAATAGTTACAAATAAGACCAAACTGTCTTTCCTTCACAGGTTTTCCTTCCTCCTTACCTTTCTCATTAACCTCTGATTTAATTTCTGATTTACCTTGAGTCTCCATATTATTTTCCCTCTTAAAAATTCTACCCTGAGGAAATTTATTCTTATGGATTAAAACATACTCATCAGCTAATCTAGCACAGTCTTGCAATTTATCAGTATCCCTCTCATTTAAGTAGGTCCTTACTTCAACAGGAATGCTTCTTTTAAATTCCTCCATCAAAATCAGCTCTTTCAATGTATCATAGTCCTCATTTACATTTTTAGAAGAAACCCATCTCTCAAAACACATAGCTTTATCATAGGCAAATTCCACATAAGTGTTTTCCACAGACTTTTTCAAACTTCTGAATCTTTCCCTATACGCTTCTGGGACTAATTCGTACGCTTTGAGAATATTTGTCTTCACAATATCATAATCTAATGCTTGCGCAGCTGTTAAAGCTGTGTAAACTTGCTGTGCCTTGCCTTTAATCACACTCTGTAACAACACTGACCATTTATCTTTCGGCCAGTCTGACATCCGAGCAATAGTTTCAAAATGTTGAAAATATCTTTCCACTTCTGTTTCACTAAATGGAGGGACCAATTTAATTTCTTGGCTAGCAACAAACGATTTTCTAGAATCAGAAGACTGATTCTCAGACCTTAAATTCACCATTGCATATTCAAACTCTCTTTGCTTCTGCTCAGATTCCAATTTACACCTCTCTAACTCTGCTTTACTTTGTTCCAACCTCATTTGTTCAATTTGCAACTGTATCTCCAGATTACTTATTGGAAACGATTCTAAAATCGATTCTTCAAAAGCACCCGAAGCCACATAGTGGGACGCGATTTTTCTCTGTATTACAGCTTTTGATGTAGTCGGCAAAATACCTTTAAGTTGCAACCTCTTAGCAATCTCAGATACTTCAGTTTTTTTCGCCTTTGCTAACAAATCCACGGCTGGCGAATCCAGAAACTCATCAATATTCATCGTTGCCGAATACCACTCACAAGCCAATCAAACAAAAAGAATCGAGCATTCCCCGTTACCAAAACACCGACTCAAAATTCAAAAAGCATTTTAAACTCAAACGATTCAATCCCGGACGAGCCCCCATATTATGTTACGTATTCAGGCAACAATAAATATAGATGAGTTAGACAAGGGTTTTTATAACAAATAACACGTTTATTAAACACTGAAAACAAACCCCTCAAAAGTAAACAAACTCAAACATTGACCCGAATCCAGCTGCTGGCAGCTGCTCAAACAGTTCTTAATAGCTTTGCAGTCCCAAACAGTCTTTAAAGCGGCATTGAAAAAAAAAGTTCTTTAAAGCGATATGCCGAAAGAAAACAGTTCTTTAGAACGATATGCTGAAAGTTCAAAAGCTCACGGTACTTTTAAAAGGAGAGACTTTTTAAAGCGATGTAAATTCTCTTCCACGTCGATGTCCTTCGATTCCCAGCGTCGAACTCCCACGTCGAATTTTATGAAATATAACGGCTTAAAGGAACTGACCTCTCTTCCACACTATTCTCAATCTCCCGCTATTTCCAGCGGAGACTATCACGAGAATAGTAAACGAAATCCTTCAGAATGAGGATCAAACAAGGTCGAAATCAATCCACCGTCGAAAATCGATTCTTCTCGATTTGTCTTCCAAACTTCACTCTCCATCAGCAAAGAAACCGTTGGCAGTGGCCTTTTAAACTTTAGGCATTATATAAAACTTCATTTTTAACTAAACTGCGTCATCACATTAAATCACGCAGCAACATGAAGTCATCTTGGCAAATCTAGCCACGAACTGCCCCACCTGACAGGGTGGGTCATCCTTTTATACCCTGTAGAAAAAACCTGTCACATGACCTCTACTGGCGGGAAAATGACATCACTCCACCATCACAAGACCATTACCTCATGTCCAGTATAACTTCAACCCCAGTCACGTGACAAGGGTACCACTGTCACGTGTCACGGGTACGTAACACAAGAATGTCTTTCCTCAGATTAGGGGACCAAAACTGCACACAATACTCCAACTGTGGTCTCACCAAGGCCTTGTACAACTGCAGTAAAAACTCCCTGCTCCTGTACTCGAATCCACTTGCTATGAATGCCAACATAGCATTCGCCTTTTTCACTGCCTGCTGTACCTGCATGCCCACTTTCAATGCCTGGTGTACAATGACACCCAGGTCTTGTTGCACCTCCCCATTTCCTAATCGGCCACCATTCAGATAATAATCTGTTTTCCTGTTCTTGCCACAAAAGTGGATAACCTCACCTATATCCACATTAAATTGCATCTGCCATGAATTTGCCCACTCACCTAACATATCCAAGTCACCCTGCATCCTCTTAGCATCCTCCTCACAGCTAACACCACTGTCCAGTTTTATGTCATCTGCAAACTTGGAGATGCTGCATCTAATTTCCTCATAACAGTGTGATACCAGATCAAAACTTGGCAACTCAAGTAATCTCATCTGAGATGTTTTCCTACACCTATTGATGGATTTTGTAAATCTTTACAGGTTAAAAATGAAAAGGAACTTGGCTTCTGGAATCTCAAACATGGCACACCAATTTTGCAGTCTCTGTCTAGACATTTAAGAAGTGGAGCAAGGGATTCAATCGACCATCCTTCCTGCTCAGACAATTGGAATGGATTCACTCAGTCATTTGACCAACTGGCACGCCCATCGTTTTACACAGGAGAAAGGCTGTTCACCTGCTCAGACAGTGGGAATGGATTCACTCAGTTATCTGAATTGAAGGTACATCAGCAAGTTCACACTGGGCAAGGCCATTCATCTGTTCTGTATGTGAGAAAGGGTTCAGTGGGTCTTCCCACCAGTGGACACAGCACTCAGATCACACTGGGCAGAGGGTGGTCATCTGTTGAATTTCAGGGAGGGGATCATCTGACCTAATGCCACACCAGCGAGCTCACACCAGGGGGCGGCCGTTTAACTGCTCAGAATGTGGGAAGGGATTCACACTGTCATCCCTCCTACAAAGACACTGGCGAGTTCACACTGGAGAGAGACCGTTCAACTGCTCAGTGTGTGGGAAGAGATTCACTCAGTTATCCAACCTAAAGAGTCACCAGCGAATTCACACTGGGGAGAAGCCGTTCATCTGCTCCGAATGTGGGAAGGGATTCACACTGTCATCCCACCTACAGAGACATCAGCAAGTTCACACTGAGGAGAGGCCATTCATCTGCTCAGAATGTGGGAAGGGATTCAAATTTTCATCCCACCTACAGAGACATCAGCAAGTTCACCCTGGGGAGAAGGCGTTCTCCTGCTCAGTCTGTGGGAAGGGATTCACTCAGTCATCCTCACTACTGAATCATCAGCGAGTTCACACTGGGGAGAAGCCGTATACCTGCTCAGAATGTGGGAAAGGATTCACTCAGTCATCCAACCTACAGAATCACCAGCGGGTTCATTCTGGGGAGAAGCCATTCATCTGCTCAGACTGTGGAAAGAGATTCACTGAGTCATCTGCCCTACTGGTACATCAGCAAGTTCACACTGGGGTGAAGCCGTTCACCTGCTCATTCTGTGGAAGGAGATTCACACTGTCATCCAAACTACTGGTACATCAGCGAGTTCACACTGGGGAGAAGCCGTTCAGCTGCTCATTCTGTGGGAGGAGATTCACACTGTCATCCAAACTACTGGTACATCAGCGAGTTCACACTGGGGAGAAGCCATTCACCTGCTCTGTCTGTGAGAAGAGATTCAGTGAGTCATCCGCCCTGCTGGTACATCAGCGAGTTCACACTGGGGAGAAGCCATTCACCTGCTCAGAATGTGGGAAGGGATTCACTCGGTCTTCCAACCTACAGAGTCATCAGCAAGTTCACACCGGGGTGAAGCCATTCACCTGCTCAGAATGTGGGAAGGGATTCACTCAGTCATCCAACCTGCTGGCTCACCAGCGAGTTCACACTGGAGAGAGGCCGTTCACATGCTCAGACTGTGGGAAGAGATTCATTTGCTCATTTAAACTGAAGGTACATCAGAGAGTTCACACTGGGGAGAAGCCATTCACCTGCTCCGTCTGTGGGAAGAGATTCACTTGGTTATCCACCCTACAGAATCATCAGCGAGTTCACACTGGGGAGAAGCCATTCACCTGCTCAGAATGTGGGATAGGATTCACACAGTTATCCAACCTGCTGACTCACCAGCGAGTTCACACTGGGGAGAAGCCGTTCACCTGCTCAGTCTGTGGGAAGGGATTCACTCAGTCATCCCACCTACCGAGTCATCAGCGAGTTCACACTGGGGAGAAGCCGTTCACCTGCTCAGTCTGTGGGAAGGGATTCACTCAGTCATCCACCCTACAGAGACATCAGCGAGTTCACACTGGGGAGAAGCCGTTCACCTGCTCACTCTGTGGGAAGAGATTCACTCGCTCATCCACCCTACAAAGTCATCAGCGAGTTCACACTGGGGAGAAGCCGTTCACCTGCTCAGTCTGTGGGAAGGGATTCACTCAGTCATCCACCCTACAGAGACATCAGCGAGTTCACACTGAGAGACGCCATTCACCTGCTCAGAATGTGGGATAGGATTCACTTAGTCATCCCAACTACTGGCACACCAGTCAGTTCATAATGGGGAGTGGCTGTTATGAATCTCTAGGTTTTGTTTGCTGTGGACTGTCATTTTAAGAGAGAGAGAGAGATCAAGAAGGCGAATCAATTTGGCTTGCAGCTTGTTTACATCACTCGCAGCTTGTTTAGTTTTAACAGAGGACACAGACACTCAGTCAGATGGAGATGGAGGAAAAATGGAAGGATTGAAATCAGGGCCAAGGATCACTGTTTAGAACTTTCCTATGCCCAAAAGGGTGGTTTAATTATCGATTCAGCATACAACGAATATGTGGTTGTCTCCTCTTTTGATCCATAGGAGTGTATCTGATTTGTGGTATCCTGTGAAGACTAATTATGTATTAACCCTTGCCTGGTTGTTCACTTGAAGACGATACCCCTTGTGACAAGGCACTTTTGGTGATAATTCCTATGTGGATTTGGAACAGCAGATAAAATCTACAGTGACTGTTCTCTCGTTTTACCAACATGGAACCTGTGGAATTTGACATAATTGCCTTCTGTCAACATTTACCCTGGATTACAAGTATCTCTCTCTCATCACCTATTCCGTGGATGAACTGAACTTTCCTACTTTACCATTTCAAGACTCTAAGCCTTGTTTCCCCTGAACTCAACAGTTTGGGAGGGAGTTATATTTACACACATTTATACACATAACACTTAACTTTTGTTTATCTTGTTTAAGTTACAATATTATAAGTAGTCACTAATAAAGATAGTGGTTTTAACATCAAAACCAGAGTCCAGGTATAGTCAATTGCTGCTGGTTTGTTTCTAAAGCATTACGGTTCATAACAAAATTGGGGCCTGCGTCTAGGATATGAACATATTTGGGGACGTATTGATCGATTAATTATCGACGATTGGGGTAATCCCTTTTGATTTATTTGTGGAACACCTTCCTGGCTGTGGTGCAACACCGAGCATCATAGGAAGCCATTCCTGCCTGTGGCCATCAAACTTTACAACTCCTCCCTCGGAGTGTTAGACCCCCTGAGCCAATAGGCTGGTCCTGGTCTTTTTCCAATTGGCATAATTTAGCTATTATTATTTAATTATTTATGGTTTTATATTGCTATATTTCTACACTAGTCTTGGTGGTGCAACTGTAATGAAACCCAATTTCCCTCAGGATCAATAAAGAATGTCTGTCTCTCTGTCTTGTGTGTGGAAATCAGCAGCAGTGGAGATTGATATATTTCTGGAAGCGCCAACCCCTGAGGCATTAGGAAAACCCAAAAAGAATGAATTGCTGACTATTGCTAATGGGCTGAACCTTAAGGAGGTAAGGGGGTGTGAAGGACCAGGGGAAGCATAAAACTAGGAGAGCAGGTAAAGGTGAAAAAAAAGGCGTTTTATTACCCCAAATGTTTACAAACTCAACAGAACTGTTCCAGAGTCCAAACTTGTATCAGCTAAACTGAACAGAACTGGGTTACAACAGAACAAAATACTCCTCAAACCAAGAGACATCACTCAGCTCCTGACTGTGGGTTTATATTCGATACTGGCCAGTCCATAGCACATTGCAGCGGAGAGAAAACATTCCACTCGTTAAACAGATACGAGGTAAATGAAGTAGCTCCAGAGAGCACCCGTCTAGCTGTAGCACAATCCAATTATCCAGCCCCATCTACTTAGGCTGGTGTAATGCAACCGCTCAGTCGTTTCCCAGAGTATCAAGAGGATGGTCGTCGACAGTACACTTTAACATGCCCGGTTGATGGTGCAGCTGGTAATTGCAGCCGCCATAGGGGGGCTATGAGAAAGCCAGAAATAGGGGGAAATAGTTGAGCGCCATATATCTATGAAGATGTTTGAAAAGGAGGTGTTAAAGAGGTTTCCTGTGAGTAAACAGGAGATCCAGTTACGACTGGAACAATTGAAGATTGATGTACTTAAATTAGAGGCTGAAGAGAAAGAGAGACAGAGGGGGCTTGATGCTAGAGAGGCAGACAAACAGAGGGAAGAAGCAGAATAAAAAGGTGTTTTGAAGCTGAGGAAGCAGACAAATGAAAAAAAAAGATGTAATAAACTTTTTTAAATTTGTCGACTATTTGACTGACTGGGTTGTTGCTTTGGAAGTAGTGGAGTGAAGCTTAACTGAACTGTACACATTTATGAGAAGCTCAGAGAAATAGAAAAGGCTAAATTTTCACATAAATGTGTCAGACACCCAGAAACATTGGCAGCACTTCAGCAGGTAAAAACAGTGGAATGACACATGCTGAAAATATTGCAGGAAAAAAAACATATAGTTCACCCACAATGAGAGGACGTGACAGATCCGGATCTCACTGTCTTGTCTGAACGGGGAAAGATGAAGCTACACGTACACGTAGAGCAGTGACCCGCAGATGCTGCAGATCTGCGGAAAAGGTGAACAGGAAACGGGATCAGGTGACGGGTGGAGGGTCACCCACCTGAACCTGTGACTCTGCTCCTTGCCCCTCACACTCTGCCCAACCCATCCACCGCATTTCCCTCATTAATCCATATTTACACCAGATACATGTTTAGTTTCTTCCTCCATATCTTCCCTGTCCCTTTCCCTCCACCCCAGGTCACAGACTCATGGGATTGATTCCCATCCCGGTCCAACACACAATTCAGACCCAAATGGGAAATGTGCGGGTTTCATTTAAATCAGTCTATGTTTATCAACACTAATTTCTTCAGTTTCAGTTTATTGTCATTTAGAAACCACAAATGCAATGCAGTTAAAAAATGAGACAATGTTCTCCAGAATGATATCACAAAAAGCACACGACAAAACAGACTACACCAGAAAATCTACATAATGTTTGGTAATCCCCAAATCCAGAGTCCGGAGGGGCTGCTCCGTATTAATATCGTGCTACCATCTGAGCGCTTCCCCGGAAAGAGATCCAAATCCAGCAGACAAAACAAGAATACCCAGACACACCAAGTCAAGGGACAACTCTACCACCCAACAAACCAAAAACTAAAGCTACAAGACCTACACAAAACCACATAGTTACATATAGTTATAGTTAACACATAGTTACAACAGTGCAGCCAACACCAAATTGATAAAAAAAAACAGACCATGGGCACAGTAAAAATAGTCCAAAGATGTTAACTATAAGTTCAAAAGAAACCAGCACACAGTTTCCACAAGTCCTCAGTGTCCCGATAGACTCGTCATACTACGCAATCGGCAGAAGGGAATATCCCCACTATGGACTTCCACGGCGCCGCCGGACTCAGCCTTCAGACGCAGCACATTCCTATTCACATTCCTCCGGCTTCACTGGACAGGAACACTGAAACATCAAGTGAGAAACAGCGGGATGTGGCCATTCAGCCCTTCTAACCATCTACAAGGCGGCTGCTCTCCCATCTCAGCCACATGTTTCTGCCCGATCCTCATTTCCTCGATCCCTTCGGTCTCCACACATCCGGCGGCCTCTGTTTTACTTTAGGACGATCAGCGAGTCTTTACCGCCCACTGCCGTGGGGATTTACAGACATTCACCAGCCTCGGAGTGGATACATTTCCTCATCTCAGTCCCGGACAGTCCACCCCCCTTTTTCAGAGACTGGGATCCCTGGTTCAACCAGTAATGATGTTGTGCATTTCAATGTGTTCACCTCTCAGTCCTCGATTCTCCAAATGAAAGGGTTATTACATTTGATCTCTCTTCTATGATGACCCCGCCGCTAAAGGGATTCGTCTGGCGAATCTTCATTGCACTCTCTATAACAAATATTCTCTAACCTCTTTGTTAATCCTCTATGGAATTAATTTCCATCTTCTGCAGCCCCGTGTTGCCCCAACCACTCACCTCCCACCCCTATCACTATTTCCACCTTCCCACCTCCCCCCTCACCTGGATCCATCTCTCACTCCCCAGCTCTTGCCCCATCCCCACCCCTCACCTCTTTTCTCTGACTATTTCCCGTCCACTCTCAGTCCAGAGGGAGGGTCTCGGCCCGAAATGTTGACGGTCCATCTCCCTCAGCAGATGCTGCCCGACCGGAGTTCCTCCGGTAGTTTATTCTTTGGTCTGTATAACCCGTGTTAGTATGGGAAGTGGGATTTTACACCATATTCAAAAAGCGTGACATTTACTTTGGGATTTGTTCCGCTCTGACCTGAGCCCTGCGCAGCAGCGAGAGAAAGACACAACGGGGTAACGCCCACTCAGCTGGTCCGCCTCCGCTATTGGGTGTAACCAGTGATTGACATTCGTGTGCACCAATGGCAAAAGGGCAGCTCCTGATGTTCTGCTTTTCAACGGTGGAGGAGAGGGTGGTTAGCCCAGCCGTTAAACCGATAAAGCTCGAACTCTCCAGCGCCTGGGTGACGGAAGGTACCGGGCACATGAGGGCAGATCCCGGTGTGGGGAGCCCATGTGTGACGTCGGGCGCGTGGGGGCGGGGCTGTTTGACGCCACATGTGGCGGAGCGCTCGTATTTCAAAACACCTTAAAGGACGTTTCTTATGATTTCAGAGGGACAATATTAATCACGGGTTTCATCACTGAATCCAGTGTTGTGGGTTGTAAAGTCCCCTGTTTGTGTCTGGCTGTGCCGTGTTGTTGGTGGAGTGGGCAGCGTGGTGTTTGCACGAGGAAATCTGCAGATGCTGGAGATTCAAACAACAAGAAGCGCTGTCGACGTTCCGGACGCTTCGTCCTGACGAAGGGTCTCGGCCCGACACGTCGACAGCACTTCTCCCTATAGATGCTGCCTGGCCTGCTGTGTTCCACAAGTATTTTGTGTGTGTTGTAGCGTGGTGTTTGTCTCGATTCGGGTCACAACACCAGAATTGCCAGCGGGGTCCACACACGTTATATTAGTCAACAGAAAACCTCTCGCCCCTGCAATCTTTGTCTCCTGGTAAAATCAACACCCTGACAGTGTGGACCATAGATACCCCTTCCTCACCCACCCCGGTTTTATTCACTTAAAGAACATACAATCAAACCGTGCACGGTATATAAGCTGTGGATATATGTTGTTACTATTGTGTTGTTGTGTTTCATTGGAGCCGGAGTAATAATTATTTCGACCTCCTTTACACTTGTCTGCTGGAAATGGAATTAAACAACCCTGAATCTTGAATAAACATTTTCGCAGGCTGCAGCGTCACATTTCTGTCTCTCTGCGTTATTGCGGCAGAGCGCCACCTGGTGACAATGGAGTCCGCAAGTCAGGGGGTCCTGTTATTGTGGTAAATCACCACCAAGTGGCAGTGTTGTCCACAAAAGGGAGAGGTTTACAGCGATAAGGAGGGGTGTAGGGGCTGGAAACTAACTCTACAAGTGGATGAAGTGCTAGACCTGCACCAAACCACTCTCCTCACCTCTAGTCAGGGTCCCAAACAGTCTTTCCATATGAGACAACTTTTCAACATCGTGCCTGTTGGGGTCATCTACTGTTTCCAGTTTTCCAAGTTGGCCTCCTCGACATTAGTGAGACCCGATGTAGTCTCTGCATTCTGCACTCTGTCCCGATGCGATTCTGCAGATGTTGGAGATGCAGAGTAACAGACACAAAATGTTGGAGGAAGTCAAGAGGTCAGGTAGCTTCTATAGAGGGGTTAAAGCCAAAGAGAGATTTCCTGCCGAGACCCTTCATCAGGACTGGAAGTGGGGAGAAGCCGGAATAAGATGGTGCGGGGAGTGGAAAGAGTCCAAGCTGGTAGATGATAGGTGAAGCCAGATAAGAGTGAAGGTGAGTGGGTGGGGGAGGTGGGAGATGAAGTGAGAGGTTTTGAGGTGGAAAATGCAAAGGGCTGAAAAGAAGGAATCTGATAGGAAAGGAGAGTTGACAATGGGAAAACGGAAGTAAAAGAGGAACCAGAGGGAGACGATCCGCAGTGGAGAAGAAAGAAGTGGGGAGACAGAATGGAGGAGACGGGCGTGTGGGTTGATGAAAAGAAAAGATGTTCATGCCATCAGGTTGTAAACTACCCGGATGGAATATGAGGTGTTGCTCCTCCAACCTGAGAGTTCACTCATCGTGTTAGCTAAACAATGTACCGGAAGGGAGAGTGGGTTAATAATTTTCCCCTGGGATGCCTATTAAATCAATCCCGTCTCACCTTAAACCGATGACGTCTGGTTGCTGCTTCCACAAAAGTGGGGAAAAGGACTGCACACATTCCCCATTTCTGTACACTCATAGTTTGGAACACCTGCACAAGGTCAGCCTCAATCTCGTACACTTCAAGCTGTGAAATCCCAACCTGTCCAACCTCTCTCCAGAACTCAGTCCCTCGAGTACCGGCACCATTCCTGGAAATCTCCAATGAACTCATACCAGCTTAACGTCCTCTGTCCTATAGCAGAACGACCAAAACTGAATACAGTAATCCAGGCGCGGATACACTGACCATACCCTAACCCTAATGCAACCTCATTCACCACTTCTTCAGACCATGAAGCATGAGATTTCACGCAGATGCTGTTCAGCTCCTCCATTCTTTCCTGTCCATTTGATTATCTCTCTCAACCCCATTCTCCTGCATTCTCCCCATGGTCTTTGAACATCCATTTAAAATACACTCAATGACTTGGCGTCTGCTCCGTCCGTGGCAATAAATTCTAAAGATTTACCACTCCCTGACTAAAGAAATCCCTCCTCATCTCTTGTCAGTGGATGCCCTATATATTGAGGGCGTGGCCACTGGTCCCAGACTCACACAGTACAGGGTGCATCTTCTTCATAGCCACTCTGTCGAGGCCTTTCAATATTTAATAGGTTTCAATAAGATCCCCTCTCTTTCTTCCAGACCAGCGAGTACAGGGTCAAAGCCGTCTAACGCTCCTCATACGTTAGCCCTTTCGTTTCTCATGAACCTTCTCCGGACCCGCTCCAATACGAGCACATCCGTTTTCGCAGGTTGTAAACTGTTCACAATACACCAAGAGCAATCTGACCAATGCGTTTTAAAGCCACAGTGTCACATCCTTGTTCTTATATGCTAACATTACAGTTGTCATCCTTCATCAACTCAATCTGCAAGCAAACCTTTAGGGACTCCTGCTCAAGGACTCCCAAGTACCTATGCACCTCTGATTTTTGAATTTTCTCCCATTTATTTATTTTTTCTCAACGCCCTTATTCCTTCCACAATTGTACATGACCGTACATTTGCATACACTGTACATTTCCGTACATTTCATCCACGTCTTCGTTGCCCGTTCTCCAAACCTATCGAAGTCATTTTGCAGACTGCAGGTTTGCTCTAAACTATCTGTCTCTTATCTGTATCAACTGCAAAGTTCTGTGGATGCTGGGAATCCAAGCAACACAAATACAAAATGCTGGAGGAACCTAGGAGGCAGCATATATGGGAAATAGTAAACAGTCGACGTTTCGGGCCGAGACCCTTCGTCAGGACTGGGGGGAAAAAGATGAGACGTCAGAGGAAGAAGTGCGGGGGTGAAAAGGGTAGAAGAAGTGGTCGGTGATGGGTGAAACTGCGAGAGGGGGATTAGTGAAGGGAAAACAAACTTAGGATTTTATTTCCTTAACGATTCTCGAAAAATCATTGCTAATGCCTCCACATCTCTTCAGCCACCTCTTTCAGATCTCTGGGGTGTATACCATCTGATACAGGGAACCTATTTACCTTCAGACCATCTCTGTTTCCTAAGAAACTTCTCCCGAGTAACGTAACTTCACACATTCTGACCTCTGACATCTGGTACTTCCGTATTCCTGCCGGTGTCTTCGAGAGATAAGAGTGATGTATAATACTTATTCAGTTCATCTGCCATGACCTTACACCCCCGGCCCATTACTACCTCTCCAGCATCATTTTTCAGTGGTTCGATGTCCTCTTCTGCCTTTCTTTTACACTATAATTACCTGAAGAAACATTTGGTATCCTCTTTAATATTACCGGCTAGCTCACTTAAGTGTTCCATCTTTTCCTTCTTAATTATTTTAGTTGCATTCTGTTGGTTTTTAAAATCTTCCCAATCCTCCAACATACAAGTGATTTTTGCTCTATGCCCTCTCTTTGGTTTTTATGTTTTCTTTAGTCTCTCTTATCAGCCACGGTTTTGTCACCTTAGCTTTAGAATACTACTTCCTCTTTGTGATGCATAGAAATTTGAGGGGCGAAAAACATCTCAGACAGAACTGGTAGTGTGTGGTAAGTGTAACACGCTGTAAGGTTTCACTGCTGAAGTAACGGCCTCTCTGTAATGTTTTGCTGCTGAGGTAATGGTTTCTCTGTAGCAGCAATGATTAGGTTACGACTAGAGGAAATAGGGCTTTCGAGTGTGGGGCTATGTAATGACAGAAATATTCTTTTTGTGAGTCTGGAAGAGAGATTTTCACGGTTTTTTGCTGGGGAGAGATGAGAAGACATGAATGGAGAGAGTGGGCCCTTTTTCTATTTTTTCATTTTCTTTACTAACCCTAGAGTCAAAGTCAGAATTATAGAACTCAATCGTTTAATTGCACATTGTGTATCGTTTGTAATGTCAGGGTACTGATCTGTAACATGGGACACATCACACAGCATCCACCCAAATGAGATTTCTGAAGTTTGGCCGGGCCGGGCTGGGAGCTATCACCCCGTATATTAAACTGCCAGCTGAAGCGAAAGTTACGTAAGGTTAGATGACTGAGTGGATCGCTTCCCTCATTCACAGCAGATGAACAACCTCTCCACAGTGTGAACTCAATGATGCACTTTTGGTTGATTTGGCTGTGAAAATCTCCTCCTAAAGTCTGCGCAGGTGATCAGACTCTCCCCAGTGTGAACTCGCTGGTGTCTCTGTAGTTGAGATGACCAAGTGAATCCCTTCCCACACACTGAAGCCTGAATTATTCTTCTCCGTCCAGTCTACGCCGTGGGCTCTACGTAGCCGCGTACCCGACGCTGCACCCTAGGCTGTACCGTATGCCGTAGCCTAACGCGTACATTCCTAAAAATGTAACTACTCGTCACAGCGACGCAGACGACAAGAACTGTGATAGGCCCACCTGGTAGCAGCCACTTTCCTTTTCTTTTTCAATCTTTTTATTGTTTCAAATTTAATAAGCATAGCAATAATAGTAATGATATAAAGAGATCGGGATTACATTAATAACGGTTAACATGTAAAAACACCAATTCCAAATGACAAATATAATTTAACCTCCCAATCTCATAGCAAGTAACCATGAAAAAGATATTTTATAAGGGGAAAACACCCTAAACTAGAAAAAAAACACTAAACTAAATAAAAACAAATAGACAAAGATTGGGCTGTCATATCACAATGTCTGAAATTATTATTTGTCATTAACTCCGCTCCTCTATACATGAACAAAACCTTATTACACAAGATTCGGAAAGGGTCAACTTACATCATATGAAAGTATTGAATAAATGGTCTCCAAGTCTCTTCAAATTTAACCGAAGGATCCACAGTACCACTCGTATTTTTTTTTCCAAGTTTAGACATGCTAAGGCTTCGGAAAACCTTTACAATGTAGTAGGGGGATTGGAATCTTTCAAGTAAAATGGGTCTTCTGGTTATTAATGTAACAAATGCAATTAGACGACAAGCTGATGAGGATAGTTGACTAGAGTCTATCACAGGTCGTCCAAATATTGCAGTAATAGGATGTGGTTGTAAATCAATATGCAGAACTACTGAGATAATATCAAATATATCTTTCCAATATTATTTTTAGAAGAGGACAAGACCAGAACATACGTTTCAATGAAGCTACCTCAGAATTACATCTATCACAGACAGGATTTATATGGCAGTAAAAATGAGCTAACTTATCCTTGGACATATGAGCCCTATGAACCATCTTAAATTGTATGAAGGCATGTCTGACACACACTGAGGAAGGAATTTTCTAGTTGAAGAATTTTCTCCCATTTCTGTATAGGTAAAGGTATCCGAAGTTCTTTTTCCCACCCATTCTTAATCTTATCAGAAGTATCTAAGCGTATTTTCATAACTAAATCATAAATAAATGATAATAAACTCTTCTGATATGGATTTGAACTTTTATTTCCGTAACTTCAATTTGATGTGATATCGGAACAGAAGGTAAAATAACATTCAAAAAGTTTCTAATCTGTAAATATCTGAAAAAGTGTGATCCAGGCAAATTATATTTATTAGAAAACTGTTCAAAAGACATAAAACAATCATCCATAAATAAGTCACGAAAGCATAATTTTTCCCCGTTTTCCATAAAAGAAAAGCTTGATCAATTTAAATGGTTGAAAGAAAAAAAATAGATATAATAGAACTTGACAGTATATATTTATTCAGTCCAGAAAATTTACAAAATTGAAACCATATTCCTATTGTACATTTAATTATTGGATTGACCATTTGTTTATTCAATTTAGTAAGTGCAAAGGGGAGAAAAGCCCCTAAAATAAAAGCCAATGAAAACTCCTGTACAGACTCACGCTCGAGATTCATCCATCCTGAACACGGAGTTTCATCCAACTCTTGTGTCCAAAACGTTAAATATCGAATATTAATTGCCCAATAATAAAATCTGGGATCCGACTTCCTTTTTTGACTTCTGTAAATATTTCTTCCTTAAGCAGGAATTTCTATTCTGCCTTATATATGAAGAAATTTTAGAATCAATAATATCAAAAAGAAAGATTTAGGGTAAAAATTGATATTACATAAAATAGATACAGAAATTTAGGTAAAATAATCATCTTAATAGCATTAATGTAATCAATCAAGGATAAGGACAATGGGGACCATTTAGTAAACAATTGTTTAACATGATCAATTAAGGGTCAACAGTAACTTTAAATAAATCGTTGTGCTTCTTAGTAATTTTAACACCCAAATAAATAAAATAATCAGCAACCAATCTAAATGATGACTGTCTATACATTGAGACTTGCATATTTAATGGATAAAGTGTAGCGGGGTGCTACGCGCAGCGCTGAAATTACGACACGGGGTCGATAAACTGCAACCACAGAATAAGTTTATTTCAAAAACACAGTCTTGCTTTAAAGCCTGTCTCCCCCACTCGATACTTCGAGAGGCACGTAACTGAAACTCCTTGAGGCTATCTCCCTTTGTCTCTGGCTCTGGCTAATTGTCAGCCGGTTCGAGTGTGCTAGTGATTGGGTCGCCACATAACCCCCCCCCCCCAGAACCGGCGGTAGACCCCCCAATGTCCACAGTCTGGGCCGGGTCCTGTTTGGGAGGTCGGCCTCTGCGCCGCGGTGCCGGAAACTCGACAGGTTGCGCCGTCCACATGGGCCGGTTTGAGTCGGTCCACCGTGATAACCTCCCCTCTCCCCCCAACGTCCAGCACGAACGTGGACCCGTCGTTTCTGATCACAGTAAACGGCCCCTCGTAGGGCCGTTGCAGCGGTGGCCGATGCCCGCCCCGGCGTACAAACACAAACTTACAGTTCCGCAGATCTTTGGGTACGCAGGTCGGGTGCTGCCCATGCTGCGAAGTGGGTATGGGGGCCAGGGCACCGAGTCTCTCGCGTAGTCTGCCCAGGACCCCCGCGGGTTCTTCCTCTCGCCCCCTTGGGGCTGGTATGAACTCCCCGGGAACGACCAGGGGCCGTTCACCAACTCGGCCGACGAAGCGTGCAGATCGTCTTTGGGCGCCGTGCGGACGCCGAGTAGGACCCAGGGAAGCTCGTCCACCCAGTTAGCTCCTCGCAGGCGCGCCATGAGAGCCGACTTCAGGTGGCGGTGGAAACGCTCCACCAGTCCGTTCGACTGTGGGTGGTAGGCAGTGGTGTGGTGCAGCTGAGTCCCCAACAGGTTGGCCATCGCTGACCAGAGGCTGGAGGTGAACTGGGCGCCTCTGTCGGAGGTAATGTGGGCCGGGACACCAAAGCGGGAAACCCAGGTGGCGATCAGCGCCCGGGCGCAAGATTCGGAGGTGGTGTCGGTGAGCGGGACCGCCTCTGGCCATCTTGTGAACCGGTCCACGATAGTCAGGAGGTGCCGCGCTCCGCGTGACACAGGCAGGGGGCCCACGATATCCACATGAATGTGGTCGAAACGCCGGTGGGTGGGGTGGAACTGCTGCGGCGGGGCCTTGGTGTGTCGCTGCACCTTGGCCGTCTGGCAGTGCAGGCACGTTCTGGCCCAGTCACGGACCTGCTTGCGGAGTCCGTGCCAAACGAACCCACTGACCTGCTTGCGGAGTCCGTGCCAAACAAACCTGCTGGAGACCATCCGGACGGTAGTGCGGATGGAGGGGTGGGCCAAGTTATGAATGGAGTCGAACACACGTCGTCGCCAAGGTGCCGGGACGACGGGACGGGGCTGGCCGGTGGCGACGTCACAGAGTAGGGTCCTCTCACCTGGGCCCACGGGGAGGTCCTGGAGCTGCAAACCGGAGACTGCGGTTCTGTAACACGGGATCTCCTCATCTGCCAGCTGTGCCTCAGCCAGTGCCTCAAAGTCTACCCCTTGGGAAAGGGCGTGAATGTTAGGGCGAGAGAGCGCATCCGCCACGACATTGTCCTTACCCAAGACGTGCCGGACGTCCGTCGTGTATTCGGAGATGTAGGACAGATGGCGCTGCTGGCGGGACGACCAGGGATCGGACACCTTTGTGAATGTAAAGATAAGCGGTTTGTGGTCCGTGAACGCGGTGAAGGGCCTACCTTCCAAGAAGTACCTGAAATGCCGGATTGCCAGGTATAGCGCCAACAGCTCCCAGTCGAAAGCACTGTATTTGAGCTCGGGTGGCCGCAGGTGTTTGCTGAAAAACGCCAGGGGTTGCCAGCGGCCCGCGATGAGCTGCTCCAGTACCCCACCGACTGCCGTGTTAGATGCGTCCACTGTGAGGGCGGTAGGGACGTCCATTCTGGGGTGCACTAGCATCGCGGCGTTCGCCAAGGCCTTCTTCGTTTGAATGAAAGCGGCGACGGATACCTCGTCCCAGGTAACGTCCTTGCCCGGACGGGACAGCAAGGCGAACAGCTTTGATCCGGGCAGCTGAAGGGAGGAAGCGGTGGTAGAAATTGACCATATCTACGAACTCCTGAAGGACTTTGACCGTGGTGGGTCGGGGGAACTGGCGGACTGCATCTACCTTAGCGGGCAGAGGGGTTGCCCCGTCTGCAGTAATCCTGTGGCCCAGGAAGTCAATGGTGTCGAGCCCGAAATGGCATTTGGCCGGTTTGATAGTTAGACCGTAGTCACTCAGCCGGGCATAGAGTTCACGGAGGTGGGACAGATGCTCCTGACGACTGCTGCTGGCTATGAGGATGTCGTCCAAATAGATGAATGCGAAGTCCAGGTCGCGTCCATTAACCGCTGGAACGTCTGTGCGGCATTCTTCAGGCCGAACGGCATGCAGAGGAACTCGAAAAGGCCGAACGGGGTGATGAGAGCCGTTTTGGGGACGTCGTCCGAATGCATCGGGATTTGATGGTATCCTCGGACGAGGTCTACCTTGGAGAAGATCTGTGCGCCGTGCAGGTTTGCTGCAAAGTAGCGGTCCGGTGTGGTAGCCTCGTTCAGCCTGCGGTAGTCGCCGCACGGTCTCCAGCCCCCTGTCGCTTTGGGCACCATGTGCAGGGGGGAGGCCCATTGGCTGTCGGACCGCCGGATGATCCCCAATTCCTCCATCCTCTTGAACTCCTCCTTCGCCAGTCGGAGCTTGTCCGGGGGAAGCCGCCGAGCGCGGGCGTGGAGAGGTGGTCCCTGGGTCGGGTTGTGGTGCTGTACGCCGTGTCGGGGCATGACTGCCGTGAACTGCGGTGCCAGAACCAATGGGAAATCCGCCAGGACCCTGGTGAAGTTGTCGTCGGACAGCGTGATGGAGCCGAGGGGAAGGGCTGGCAACTGGGCTTCACCCAGGGAGAACGTCTGAAAGGTCTCGGCGTGAACCAGTCTCTTCCTGGGCAGCTCGACCAGTAGGCTGTGAGACCGCAGAAAATCCACACCCAGAAGCGGTTGGGCTACGGCGGCCAGTGTGAAGTCCCACGTGAACTGGCTGGAGCCGAACCGTAGCTGCACCGGACGGGTGCCATAAGTCCTTATTGTGCTGCTGTTCAAGGCCCTCGGGGGGGGGGGGGAGGGGCCGGTGCCCTGCTGCGGGTGTCGTAACTCGTCGGAAGTAAGACGCTGATCTCGGCACCGGTGTCGACCAAAAAACGGCGTCCCGACCGCTTGTCCCACACATACAGGAGGCTATCCCGATGGCCAGCCGCCGTAGCCATCAGCGGCGGCTGGCCCTGGCGTTTCCCGGGAACTTGCAGGGCGGGCGACAGTGGCGGGCTTCCGCGCTCCACCGCTGGTGGTAGAAGCACCATTGTTCGTTGGGCTCCTCACCCCTGCCTCTGGGGTTAGCGGGCTCTGCGGCCGGGCCTGGACTGGTCTGCTGCTGGGAGCGTGGCCGGGTGATCAGTGCGATGGACGCCCCACTCACCTTCTTGGGTTCCACAGCAAGTCCGCAGGGGCTGCCACCTTCCGGGGGTCGCTGAAATCCGCGTCGGACAGCAGCAGGCGTATGTCCTCGGGCAGCTGCTCCAGGAATGCCTGCTCAAACATAAGGCAGGGTGTGTGTCCGCCGGCCAGAGACAACATCTCATTCATTAAAGCCGATGGAGGTCTGTCCCCCAAACCATTCAGGTGCAGTAAACGGGCAGCCCTCTCGCGCCGTGAGAGTCCGAAAGTCCTTATGAGCAGGGCTTTGAATTCCCTGTGCTTGCCGTCCGCTGGGGGAGACTGTATGAACTCCTCAACCTGAGCCGCACTGTCCTGGTCGAGGGAGCTCACCACGTAGTAGTACCGTGTGTCCTCTGAGGTTATCTGCCGAACGTAGAATTGGGTTTCTGCTTGCTGGAACCATAGGTGAGGTCGCAGCGTCCAGAAGCTTGGCAGTTTCAACGAAACAGCATGAACAGATGCGGCGTCGGTCATCTTCGGCCCAAATATCGTTTGGGCCGTCGGGGTCACCAATTGTAGCGGTGTGCTACACGCAGCGCTAAAATAACAACACAGAGTCGGTGAGCTGCAGTTACATAAAGATTTTATTCGAACTTCGCGGCCTCGCTTTAAAGTCTTTCTGATCCCGCCCTCCCCGGGCGCGGATGATGTAGGGGGCACGTATTCACAGTTCTGTCCCGCGCGCGGATGCTGCAGGGGGCACGTATTCACAGACCCGCGCGGGCTTTTCCCCTTGCTGGTGAAGCAGACTTGGCGCCCTTTTAGGACTGGCCTTTATGCCGGCGCGCTGGCTATTTGTGAGCCGGTTCGAGTGCGCTAGGAAGTGGGTCACCACGGCGTGTTATTTCCCCACTGACATTACGGTTCGTTAGAGCAGAGATATTTTTGTTAACTAGCGGTAATTAGCACTAGTCACTGTACAAGTTGTTTTCATTATTGGTGACCGATTTTTCTATAAAAGTACGTCATTCTGAGCTTCAGCTACATTTAGGAGGGAAACATCCAGACGCGGTGGACTCTCAACAACGTGTGATCGGTGAAGGGTTTTACTTTGCAGGCGTAAAAGAAATTTGCTCTTTGGGCTTTGTTATAACTGTTTGAGTTTATTTACTGGCTATTTACAACTTTTATGAAATTTAGAAATTGACATAATTCCAAACAGAACAGCCTTGGATTAACAATGTTTCCAGACAGGGATATTTGTTATACAGTCATTGTAATTGTCGGTATCCCGGGTAAGTACCTTTCGGTTACTTATACGGAAGCAGAGACCTCACGCCGCTCTCAGCTACTGATGAGTGAGTGAGTGAGTGTGTGTGTGTGCCTGTCTGTGAGCTGCTGATTGTGCATCGGTGAACAGTGGCACGCATGCAATGATGTTTGTCCAACGGAGCAAATTATAGGAGGTTAGCGCGACGTGCGGGGGAATTAGCTCAAATGGTAGAGCGCTCGCTTAGCATGCGAGAGGTAGCGAGATCGATGCTCGCATTCTCCATTGACGTTTTGTATTCACAGGATTCGTCGCATCAAATCCCTGAACTTGGAATGCACAAAAGATGCGGTTGGCGCAGAGCGAGCGGAAAGTGTCTCAGTCAAAGGGCCGGGAGAAAATGTCGTAGGTTTGCTGCGTTGAAAGCAGATAGGAGGAAAAGCTGGCTGGCAGCTGGTGTTTCAGTAATGCATGAGCTGCAGGCGACGATTCAGGCATAAATCAGGTGAGTGGTTAGAAGGACATTGCCCTGGTTACTGGGTGAAAAGAGAAAGCTGAGTAACCTTTGATTTGAACGGGAGAGGACGATCAAAGAGCTGTGTTGGAATCGTAGTGTCCCTAGAATTGTCAGATGCGCGGTGATAGACGTCGCCCCGTGGCCTGTGGCCCCCAGTGCTGGAAGGACGAGATAGTTGCCATAGGCAGGCTTTTGCCATCGGTCGACAGATGCCAGGCTGAAATCTGCATAATGATTGTCGGTAGGAGCCAACGTGGAGAAACTTGGTGTCGCTTTTCCTTCGATAGCTCAGTTGGTAGAGCGGAGGACTGTAGAGGAAATAGAGTCATCCTTAGGTCGCTGGTTCGATTCCGGCTCGAAGGATCAGGACTTCTTTTACTGCGCCCATCATCAATTCCAGACCACAGCCTCGCCATGATTGAAATTGTCCCCCGCGAACGTGGCATTTGTGGACAAGCAGCTGGAATTTATTTTACAGCATGTTAACATCATTTTGAAATTATGCTAAAATCTTTCGAAATCTTTGGTAATATAATGATGAATTTAACTGTATTAATGAATATAATCCATAAATGGGTAAACGCTAAACTAACCACATTTACATTGAAACATTTTAGCTTCAGAGTACGTGCATTGTCATTGTTTCAAGTTACAACACTGTCACAAATGGTCACAATGAAGACAGAATGGCAGAAGTTCGCTGATGACACGGCCATAGTGGGGTGTGTAAGGAATGGACAGGAGGAGGAGTATAGGAAACTGATACAGGACTTTGTGATATGCTGCAACTCAAACTACCTGCGTCTCAATATCACCAAGACCAAGGAGATGGTGGTGGACTTTAGGAGATCTAGGCCTCATATGGAGCCAGTGATCATTAATGGAGAATGTGTGGAGCAGGTTAAGACCTACAAGTATCTGGGAGTACAGTTAGACGAGAAGCTAGACTGGACTGCCAACACAGATGCCTTGTGCAGGAAGGCACAGAGTCGACTGTACTTCCTTAGAAGGTTGCCGTCATTCAATGTCTGCAGTGAGATGCTGAAGATGTTCTATAGGTCAGTTGTGGAGAGCGCCCTCTTCTTTGTGGTGGCGTGTTGGGGAGGAAGCATTAAGAAGAGGGACGCCTCACGTCTTAATAAGCTGGTAAGGAAGGCGGGCTCTGTCGTGGGCAAAGTACTGGAGAGTTTAACATCGGTGGCTGAGCGAAGGGCGCTGAGTAGGCTACGGTCAATTATGGAAAACCCTGAACATCCTCTACATAGCACCATCCAGAGACAGAGAAGCAGTTTCAGCGACAGGTTACTATCGATGCAATGCTCCTCAGACAGGATGAAGAGGTCAATACTCCCCAATGCCATTAGGCTTTACAATTCAACCGCCAGGACTTAAGAACTTTTTTAAGCTATTATTAATGCTTTTTGAGATAGTTCTTACTGAGTTAAGTATTGTATGTAATTAGTTTTTGCTACAACAAGTGTATGGGACATTGGAAAAAAGGTTGAATTTCCCCATGGGGATGAATAAAGTATCTATCTATCTATCTATCTATCTATCTATCTATCTATCTATCTATCTATCTATCTATCTAAGTCGGTCGTTCACTGTTCAGAAACCACCATCGCCGTCCCGTCAGAACATTTCACTGTTGCATCCTCCCTGTCAACTGTGACTGTCTGACAGTGTTTACGTGTGTTGTGTGTTATGTTTTGTCATCGTTTGACTTGCATATTACAGATTTAAAAAAACATTACAAGTGCCGAGCACTTTTAAGACCGGGTAACAATGTTCTGCTCAGAGCAATGGTTTGTCCCCGAATCAGTAAAATAAAACTGAGGGAAGGTTGCTGCGGTGCGAGATCTTGTTTTCAGAATCTGACCCTGCAATCGAATAGTAACTCAGACTTTCGGAAAGAAGTGTAGATGCGCACTTCAATTACACTACCCCTCTCCTTGGAGATACCGCGCTTGGAGTTCTGTGAACAGTCTTGGTCGCCCTGTTATAGGAAAGGCAGAAGTCCGCTGAAAAGAGTGCAGACAGTATTCACAAAGATGCTGCAGGGACTCTCGGGGTTGAGTTACAGGGAGAGGTTCGGCCGAGTGGCATTTTATTGAGGGCAGAATGTAGCTGGATTCCGAGCGACGTTTCGTCACATAGAAGTTGCTCTGTGTATTGAACAGCCTGAGAAAGGAAATGGGCTTTACAGAGTCATTAATAATATTTAAAATACAGGTGGACAGTTTGACGAATCTGATCCAATCACGGACAACGGTATCAGGTGGCCATGTCGGTCGGCATGGAGATATTGGGCCGAAGGACCCGTTTCTGTGATCTATCATTCTTGGACTCTGCTCATCGCTGCTGCATCTGTGAACGTGAAGAGATTAATGTGAGCATGCGCTCCTGTAAAACGCTTTATGCTGCGGTCACGTGTTCAAACAAACAAAGTATCTTTTTACTTCAACTGATAATGTCCAGCAGAGATAAACGATGGATTTTATTTCAAGAGAACAATTGACGGCTGTAGTAATGCAAAAAAAAGCTTTTGAATTTCTTTATTATTATTTTTGGTCTTTTTTGTCTCACTGCAGTTAACCTTGTGGCGATCATCATTCTCAACCGAGGAAACTGCGGTCTCTCCAAATGCGTCACGCGGTACCTGGTGGCGATGTCTGCGGCGGATCTAATGGTGGTGATTATCGAAGTCCTGTTCTACCAGATGGGTTGAGCAAATGGATTTAATTACGGAGTCCTGGCCACCGCTCCGTTCTGCCTTGTCCACTACGTCCTGTGTCACGTGGCCGTTGACTGTTCCGTGTGGTTTACTGTCGCTTTCACTTTCGATCGCTTTGTGGCCATTTGCTCCGCTAAATTTAAATCAAAATACTGTACCCCCAAAATTGCGGGTATAGTGATTGGCGCAATATCGATCGGTTTCTGTTTAAAAAACATCCCATTTTATGTCATATACATGGAAGGCGTTGTTGGTGAGGGGTGACTGGATCTGTTTCGGTAGGCCCGCACTTCTTTTCTCGGGATCGTTTGAGGGGTTTTATTGGGTGGACCGTCTGTTGAATCCGTTACTTCCTTTCTTCCTCATTTTGACCCTCAATGCGTTGACCGTCAGACAGATACTGGCGGCGAGCAGAGTCCGCAGGGGGCTGAAGGGACGGGGAATTTGCGGGAAACAGCGAGATCCGGAGATGGAGAGTCGGAGACAATCCATCATTCTGCTCTTCAGCCTGTCGGCGAGTTTCCTTCTCTGTTGGGCGACAACCACTCTGGTCTTCATTCTCATGCGATGCCTCTACACAGACCTGGAAGTGTCAATCCGGCTTTTTCAGGCACAGTTTTGGGGTTCTGTGATTCAGAATTTCAGCAGCTGCACCAATACATTTATCTACGGAGTGATCGAGACCAGATTCAGAGAGCAGGTGAAAGCTCTTCTGCTCTCCCCCTGTATCTCAGCTTTGAATTTTTTTAGAAGTCTGTACCGCTCAGATGAACGCGTCAAATACTGTTCCAATATCGGAAGTAATTCCACACTTGATCCACAAGGATGGTAATAAATTAAACTCCTGTGTTTTATATCTGCCTTTGTGGATTGGACTTGGGCATTAGATACACTTTGATAGTGAGTATATTGTTTATGGGAGCCGCTTTCTGCGTTAAAACAGCTCCTGAGTTTTCTATATACAAAAAAAAACTGAGGTTTGGAGATGGAACCGGAGCTTGCAGAAACTTTTAACGGCACCTTGATTACCGATAATGCCCTGCATTAAAAATTTCGCCGGCGCTGAAGCATCGATCACATGCGCAGGCGTCAAGATTGATGACGTTTGCGAATATCACGCATGCGCGCAATTCACGAAAGGCCTCGGGAGTACGGCTTCTGGATCGGACTCAGTTAAGTGATTATCTCCGGGCGACTGTCCTAAACACCGACTGAGGGACAATTGCTGTGACATTCCGACAATGCACCCCGCAATCCCGGGACAGTCCTGCTCACCTCCCTGTCTCTCAGCCCCACGATCCGTACACCGACTGATGAGGGAATGGGAACCGATGGATCTCTCAGACAGAGCTGAGCTCCAGCTATCTAAATGCAAGGATTAGGAACTCGGAGAAAGGGAACAAATTAGGGTCTTTTACATAATCAGTTGAGAAAATCACCAGAAACTCAGCATTAGTACACTTTTCCCTAGATGCTGCCTGGCCTGCTGAGTTCCTCCGGCATTTTGTGTGTGTTGCTTGAGCTACCTCCGTTTTTCTGGACTTTTCTGCCCGTGACGACATGTTTTGACCCATTCTCTCTGGGAAGATAATGACATCAAAAACCTTTGTCCTTGGGCAACAAGTAGCTTTCACATCGCAAATGTGCCAGACTCCAATGAGACAGACTACTGCCCTTCCCTTCATATTCATTGGCATTGCCATCACTGAGTTCACCACCGTCAGTCATTGGGGGAGTCTTCAGGGGGAATATTTATGTACAATACAGAAACTGATGTGTGTATTGTGGCGATGCAAACGTTGCTGGAGAAATTACAAGTGGGAAGAAGTGGAGTGATATTTGGAAATCTGTCTTTTTAAAGTGTAATTTAGCAGGCAAACCACATATAGGCAATGTGCAAATCCTTCATTACCCATTACAGGCCTGCTACATAGGTTCTGTGAGAGTGCAGATGAACTCGATCGAACCCAAAGGAGATCCAAGTTCCTACCTCTCCAGATAAAATTCACTGTGCACATGTTGTCACTGGGTGAAAGAATGCACATTACATGATTTATGTGCACAATGGTCATTAGAAATTTGAGGGGACATTGGTGGGAAGGTGGGGAGTCCTCCAGTGTCCCTGATGCCCTCACCTACAAGATGTATGTTCAGCTGCAATTTAAGGAGTTGGAGCTAGAAATGGATGAATTCTGGATCATCCAGGAGTTGGAGGGGGTGATAGTTAGGAGGTGAGTTACACCCAAGTTGCAGGACACAGGAAACGGGATGAGAGTCAGGAAGGGGAATGAGGGTAAATAGCCATTGCAGAGTACTCTAGTGCTCATCCCCCAAGAACAACAGATAGATAGATAGATAGATAGATAGATAGATAGATAGATAGATAGTTAGATAGATAGATAGATAGATAGATAGATAGATACTTTATTCATCCCCATGGGGAAATTCAACTTTTTTTCCAATGTCCCATACACTTGTTGTAGCAAAACTAATTACATACAATACTTAACTCAGTAAAAAAAAATATGATATGCATCTAAATCACCGTCTCAAAAAGCATTAATAATAGCTTTTAAAAAGTTCTTAAGTCCTGGCGGTAGAATTGTAAAGCCTAATGGCATTGGGGAGTATTGACCTCTTCATCCTGTCTGAGGAGCATTGCATCGATAGTAACCTGTCACTGAAACTGCTTCTCTGTCTCTGGATGGTGCTATGTAGAGGATGTTCAGAGTTATCCATAATTGACCGTAGCCTACTCAGCGCCCTTCGCTCAGCTACCGATGTTAAACTCTCCAGTACTTTGCCCACGACAGAGCCCGCCTTCCTTACCAGCTTATTAAGACGTGAGGCGTCCCTCTTCTTAATGATTCCTCCCCAACACTTTAGAAACTGTTGGGGGGGATTACCTGGCAGAGGAAAGTCAAAGGGGTGATATGGGATTCGATAGTTAGGGGAACAGAACAAGAGGGGACTAATATCCTAGTGGTAATGGTTGCTAGTGGTAGGGTGGGGGGTGAGGGTTAATGTGGTTAAAATAAGTTGTAGGGGGAATGCGAGCCAGAATGACAGAACAGATAGTGGAGAGGGTGAATTGAATTGAATTGACTTTATTACATCGATCCTCCCTATACATTATGTCTCCGTCTAAATTTGCAATGTGTAAAATATAGTCATTTATGATAAATAGTTTGTACATAGGACAGTTAATATAACATACAAATGCAACTGTATCAGCAGGAATTAATCAGTCTGATGGCCTGGTAGAAGATGATGTCCAGGAGCCTGTTGGTCCTTTTGCTGTGGTACTGTTTCCAGGATGGTAGCAGCAGGAACAGTTTGTGGTTGTGGTGGAATTGGTCCCCGATATCCTTTGGGCCCTTTTTACACACCTGTCTCTGTAAATGTCCTGAATAGTGGGAAGTTCACATCTACAGATGTGCTGGGCTGTCCACACCACTCTCTGCAGGTTCCTGCAATTAAGGGAAGTACAGTTCCCATACCAGGCAGTGATGCAGCCAGTCAGGGTGCTCTCAATTACATTCCTGAAGAAGGTTCTTAGTATTTGGGACCCCATCCCAAACTTCTTCAGCTGTCTGAGGTGAAAGAGGTACTGTTGTGCTTTTTTCACAACACAGCCGGTACGTACACACGAGGAAATCTGCAGATGCTGGAAATTCAAGCAACACACACAAAATGCTGGTGGAACACAGCAGGCCAGGTAGCATCTATAGGGAGAAGCACTGTCGACGTTTCTGGCCGAGACCCTTCGTCAGGGCACAATGTGATATCCTCGGTGGTGTTTATACCAAGGAACTTAAAGCTCTTCACCTTCTTAACCACAGATTGATTAATGTTAATAGGGGTTAGCCTGTCTCCATTCCTCCTGTAGTCCACAATCAGCTCAATTATGCTATCACAATTATCACAATTATCACAATTATGCTAAAATCTTTCGAAATCTTTGGTAATATAATGATGAATTTAACTGTATTAATGAATATAATCCATAAATGGGTAAACGCTAAACTAACCACATTTACATTGAAACATTTTAGCTTCAGCGTACGTGCATTGTCATTGTTTCAAGTTACAACACTGTCACAAATGGTCACAATGAAGACAGAATGGCAGAAGTTCGCTGATGACACGGCCATAGTGGGGTGTGTAAGGAATGGACAGGAGGAGGAGTATAGGAAACTGATACAGGACTTTGTGATATGGTGCAACTCAAACTACCTGCGTCTCAATATCACCAAGACCAAGGAGATGGTGGTGGACTTTAGGAGATCTAGGCCTCATATGGAGCCAGTGATCATTAATGGAGAATGTGTGGAGCAGGTTAAGACCTACAAGTATCTGGGAGTACAGTTAGACGAGAAGCTAGACTGGACTGCCAACACAGATGCCTTGTGGAGGAAGGCACAGAGTCGACTGTACTTCCTTAGAAGGTTGGCGTCATTCAATGTCTGCAGTGAGATGCTGAAGATGTTCTATAGGTCAGTTGTGGAGAGCGCCCTCTTCTTTGTGGTGGCGTGTTGGGGAGGAAGCATTAAGAAGAGGGACGCCTCACGTCTTAATAAGCTGGTAAGGAAGGCGGGCTCTGTCGTGGGCAAAGTACTGGAGAGTTTAACATCGGTGGCTGAGCGAAGGGCGCTGAGTAGGCTACGGTCAATTATGGAAAACCCTGAACATCCTCTACATAGCACCATCCAGAGACAGAGAAGCAGTTTCAGCGACAGGTTACTATCGATGCAATGCTCCTCAGACAGGATGAAGAGGTCAATACTCCCCAATGCCATTAGGCTTTACAATTCAACTGCCAGGACTTAAGAACATTTTTAAGCTATTATTAATGCTTTTTGAGATAGTTCTTACTGAGTTAAGTATTGTATGTAATTAGTTTTTGCTACAAGAAGTATATGGGACATTGGAAAAAAGGTTGAATTTCCCCATGGGGATGAATAAAGTATCTATCTATCTATCTATCTATCTATCTATCTATCTATCTATCTATCTATCTATCTATCTATCTATCTATCTATCTAAGTCGGTCGCTCACTGTTCAGAAACCACCATCGCCGTCCCGTCAGAACATTTCACTGTTGCATCCTCCCTGTCAATTGTGACTGCCTGACAGTGTTTACATGTGTTGTGTGTTATGTTTTGTCATCGTTTGACTTGCATATTACAGATTTTAAAAAAAACATTACAAGTGCCGAGCACTTTTAAGACCGTGTAACGATGTTCTGCTCAGAGCAATGGTTTGTCCCCGAATCAGTAAAATAAAACTGAGGGAAGGTTGCTGCGGTGCGAGATCTTGTTTTCAGAATCTGACCCTGCAATCGAATAGTAACTCAGACTTTCGGAAAGAAGTGTAGATGCGCACCTCAATTACACTCCCCCTCTCCTTGGAGATACCGCGCTTGGAGTTCTGTGAACAGTCTTGGTCGCCCTGTTATAGGAAAGGCAGAAGTCCGCTGAAAAGAGTGCAGACAGTATTCACAAAGATGCTGCAGGGACTCTCGGGGTTGAGTTACAGGGAGAGGTTCGGCCGAGTGGCATTTTATTGAGGGGTCGCCCTGTTATAGGAAAGGCAGAAGTCCGCTGAAAAGAGTGCAGACAGTATTCACAAAGATGCTGCAGGGACTCTCGGGTTTGAGTTACAGGGAGAGGTTCGGCTGAGTGGCATTTTATTGAGGGCAGAATGTAGCTGGATTCCGAGCGACGTTTCGTCACATAGAAGTTGCTCTGTGTATTGAACAGCCTGAGAAAGGAAATGGGAGCAACAGAGTCATTAATAATATTTAAAATACAGGTGGACAGTTTGACGAATCTGATCCAATCACGGACAACGGTACCAGGTGGCCATGTCGGTCGGCATGGAGATATTGGGCCGAAGGACCCGTTTCTGTGATCTATCATTCTTGGACTCTGCTCATCGCTGCTGCATCTGTGAACGTGAAGAGATTAATGTGAGCATGCGCTACTGTAAAACGCTTTATGCTGCGGTCACGTGTTCAAACAAACAAAGTATCTTTTTACTTCAACTGATAATGTCCAGCAGAGATAAACGATGGATTTTATTTCAAGAGAACAATTGACGGCTGTAGTAATGCAAAAAAAAGCTTTTGAATTTCTTTATTCTTATTTTTGGTCCTTTTAGTCGTTTTTGTCACGCTGCAGTTAACCTTGTGGCAATCATCATTCTCAGCCGAGGAAACTGCGGTCTCTCCAAATGCGTCACGCGGTACCTGGTGGCGATGGCTGCGGCGGATCTAATGGTGGTGATTATCGAAGTCCTGTTCTACCAGATGCGTCGAGCATACAGATTTCATTACGGAGTCCTGGACAACGCTCCGTTCTGCCTTGTCCACTACGCCCTGTGTCACGTGGCCGTTGACTGTTCCGTGTGGTTTACTGTCGCTTTCACTTTCGATCGCTTTTTGCTCCGCTAAATTTAAATTTAAATCAAAATACAGTACCCCCAAAATTGCGGGTATAGTGATTGGCGCAATATCGATCGGTTTCTGTTTAAAAAACATCCCATTTTATGTCATATACATGGAAGGCGTTGTTGGTGAGGGGTGACTGGATCTGTTTCGGTAGGCCCGCACTTCTTTTCTCGGGACCGTTTGAGGGGTTTTATTGGGTGGACCGTCTGTTGAATCCGCTACTTCCTTTCTTCCTCATTTTGACCCTCAATGCGTTGACCGTCAGACAGATACTGCCGGCGAGCAGAGTCCGCAGGGAGCTGAAGGGACGGGGAATTTGCGGGAAACAGCGAGATCCGGGGATGGAGAGTCGGAGACAATCCATCATTCTGCTCTTCAGCCTGTCGGCGAGTTTCCTTCTCTGTTGGGCGACAACTACTCTGGTCTTCATTCTCATGCGATGCCTCTACACAGACCTGGAAGTGTCAATCCGGCTTTTTCAGGCACAGTTTTGGGGTTCTGTGATTCAGAATTTCAGCAGCTGCACCAATACATTTATCTACGGAGTGACCCAGACCAGATTCAGAGAGCAGGTAAAAGCTCTTCTGCTCTCCCCCGGTACCTCAGCTTTGAATTTTTTTAGAAATCTGTACCGCTCAGATGAACGCGTCAAATACTGTTCCAATATCGGAAGTAATCCCACACTTGATCCACAAGGATGGTAATAAATTAAACTCCTGTGTTTTATATCTGCCTTTGTGGATTGGACTTGGGCATTAGATACACTTTGATAGTGAGTATATTGCTTATGGGAGCAGCTTTCTGCGTTAAAACAGCTCCTGAGTTTTCTATATACAAAAAAAAAACTGAGGTTTGGAGATGGAACCGGAGCTTGCAGAAACTTTTAACGGCACCTTGATTACCGATAATGCTCTGCATTAAAAATTTCGCCGGCGCTGAAGCATCGATCACATGCGCAGGCGTCAAGATTGATGACGTTTGCGAATATCACGCATGCGCGCAATTCACGAAAGGCCTCGGGAGCACGGCTTCTGGATCGGACTCAGTTAAGTGATTATCTCCGGGCGACTGTCCTAAACACCGACTGAGGGACAATTGCTGTGACATTCCGACACTGCACCCCGCAATCCCGGGACAGTCCTGCTCACCTCCCTGTCTCTCAGCCCCACGATCCGTACACCGACTGATGAGGGAATGGGAACCGATGGATCTCTCAGACAGAGCTGAGCTCCAGCTATCTAAATGCAAGGATTAGGAACTCGGAGAAAGGGAACAAATTCGGGTCTTTTACATAACCAGTTGAGAAAATCACCAGAAACTCAGCATTCGTACACTTTTCCCTAGATGCTGCCTGGCCTGCTGAGTTCCTCCGGCATTTTGTGTGTGTTGCTTGAGCTACCTCCGTTTTTCTGGACTTTTCTGCCCGTGACGACATGTTTTGACCCATTCTCTCTGGGAAGATAATGACATCAAAAACATTTGTCCTTGGGCAACAAGTAGCTTTCACATCGCAAATGTGCCAGACTCCAATGAGACAGACTACTGCCCTTCCCTTCATATTCATTGGCATTGCCATCACTGAGTTCACCACCGTCAGTCATTGGGGGAGTCTTCAGGGGGAATATTTATGTACAATACAGAAACTGATGTGTGTATTGATGCAAACTGATGCAAACGTTGCTGGAGAAATTACAAGTGGGAAGAAGTGGAGTGATATTTGAAATCTGTCTTTTTAAAGTGTAATTTAGCAGGCAAACCACATATAGGCAATGTGCAAATCCTTCATTATCCATTACAGGCCTGCTACATAGGTTCTGTGAGAGTGCAGATGAACTCGAACGAACCCAAAGGAGATCCAAGTTCCTACTTCCCCAGATAAAATTCACTGTGCACATGTTGTCACTGGGTGAAAGAATGCACAGTACATGATTTATGTGCACAATGGTCATTAGAAATTTGAGGGGACATTGGTGGGAAGGTGGGGAGTCCTCCAGTGTCCCTGATGCCCTCACCTACAAGATGTGTGTTCAGCTGCAATTTAAGGAGTTGGAGCTAGAAATAGATGAATTCTGGATCATCCAGGAGTTGGAGGGGGTGATAGTTAGGAGGTGAGTTACACCCAAGTTGCAGGACACAGGAAACGGGATGAGAGTCAGGAAGGGGAATGAGGGTAAATAGCCATGGCAGAGTACTCTAGTGCTCATCCCCCAAGAACAACAGGTGGACCACTTTAGAAACTGTTGGGGGGCATTACCTGGCAGAGGAAAGTCAAAGGGGTGATATGGGATTCGATAGTTAGGGGAACAGAACAAGAGGGGACTAATATCCTAGTGGTAATGGTTGCTAGTGGTAGGGTGGGGGGTGAGGGTTAATGTGGTTAAAATAAGTTGTAGGGGGAATGCGAGCCAGAATGACAGAACAGATAGTGGAGAGGGTGAATTGAATTGAATTGACTTTATTACATCGATCCTCCCTATACATTATGTCTCCGTCTAAATTTGCAATGTGTAAAATATAGTCATTTATGATAAATAGTTTGTACATAGGACAGTTAATATAACATACAAATGCAAGTGTATCAGCAGGAATTAATCAGTCTGATGGCCTGGTAGAAGATGATGTCCAGGAGCCTGTTGGTCCTTTTGCTGTGGTACTGTTTCCAGGATGGTAGCAGCAGGAACAGTTTGTGGTTGTGGTGGAATTGGTCCCCGATATCCTTTAGGCCCTTTTTACACACCTGTCTCTGTAAATGTCCTGAATAGTGGGAAGTTCACATCTACAGATGTGCTGGGCTGTCCACACCACTCTCTGCAGGTTCCTGCAATTAAGGGAAGTACAGTTCCCATACCAGGCAGTGATGCAGCCAGTCAGGATGCTCTCAATTACATTCCTGTAGAAAGTTCTTAGTATTTGGGACCCCATCCCAAACTTCTTCAGCTGTCTGAGGTGAAAGAGGTACTGTTGTGCTTTTTTCACAACACAGCCGGTACGTACACACGAGGAAAGCTGCAGATGCTGGAAATTCAAGCAACACACACAAAATGCTGGTGGAACACAGCAGGCCAGGTAGCATCTACAGGGAGAAGCACTGTCGACGTTTCTGGCCGAGACCCTTCGTCAGGGCACCATGTGAGATCCTCGGTGGTGTTTATACCAAGGAACTTAAAGCTCTTCACCTTCTTAACGACAGATTGATTAATGTTAATAGGGGTTAGTCTGTCTCCATTCCTCCTGTAGTCCACAATCAGCTCCTTTGTTTTTGTGACATTGAGGGGGAGTTTCTTTTCTTGACACCAGTCAGATGTTGTTCAGACCTCAGACAGAGTCAGCAATCAAATGGTTGAGCATGGTGCGATGAATGTGCTGAGCTGTGTATATCACAATGCAAGCATCGTAGGAAAGCCAGATGAGCTCAGGACAGGGAATTATGATATTGTAGCCATTATAGGGGCTTGTTTACACCCAACAGTCTGAGGGATTTAGAGGAACAAATTTGTAACGAGATTGTAGACCATGTCAATAAACTTAGGTTTATTCAGTAAGTGATTTTAACTTTACATACATTGACTGGGACTCCCATACTGTAAAAGGACTAGATGGGGTAAAGTTTGTCAAATGTGCCTTTAATCAGTACGTAAAATTCCCGACGTAGAAGTGTGCAATAAGCTGTTAGGAAATGATCCAGGGCTGGTGACAGAATTTAGTGATCATAGTGCCATGAGATTCAAAGGAAATATGGAAAAAGAAAGGTCTGGACCATGGGTTGAGATTCTATATTGGAGAAAGGTCAATTTTGATGGTATCAGAAAGGATCTAACAAGTGCGGTTTGGGACAGGCTGTTTCCTGGCAATGGAGTACTTGTAAGTGGGAGGCCTTCAGAAGTGAAATTTTGAGGGTGTGGAGTTTGTATGTGCCTGCCAAAATAAAAGTTGAGAGATAACTGGTGCAGGGAACCTTGGTTTTCAAGAGATATCGAGGCCCCAGATATTTTGTTCCTCTAAATCCCTCAGACTGTTGGGAGCTACCAAGACCCATTAATGACTACAATATCAGGATTCCACACACTGAGCTCATCTGAGTTTTTTTAGTTGTCTGCTGTTGGTTTCTAAAAGTTTTTGCTCTATTATGTGCCATCTCTCTGGCTTTATGTTGGCTTTGGCTTCTCATTTTAGCCGCGGTTGTGTCCTCCTGTCTTTCTAATATTTCCACTTCTGTGGAATCACTCAGCTCCCGAATTGCTCCCAGAAATTCCAGCCATTGTTGCTCCATTGTCACTCCTATCTTTCCCTTCCAAACAAGTTTGGCCAGTTTCTCTGTCATAGAAACATGGAGAAGTTCAGTACGGAAATGGGCTATTTGGCCCATCTAGTAAATGCTGAAAAAAACATTTAAGCTGTCTAATGCAACTACCTGCACTGGGACCATCACACTCCATACCCGTACCATCCAGGCTCCCATCCAAACTTCCTTTAAGTGGTGAAACCAAGCTCATATTCACCACTTGTGCTGGCATCTCATTCCACACTCTCACAACCATTTCAGTAAAGAGCTTTTCCACATGTTCCCATTAAATTTTCACCTTCCCCACTTACCCATGACCTCTGGTTGTGGTCCCACCCAACCTCAGTGGAAAAAGCTGCTTGCATTTACCCTATCTATACCCTTATAATTTTCTATACTTCTAACAAATCCTCAATCCAATGTATAATTTCCTCTTTATGTTTAGAGCCTTTTTTAGGTGTATAAAATGATGAGGGGCATTGAGCGTGTGGATAGCCAGAGGTTTTTTTCCCAGGGTTGAAATGGCTAACACGAGGGGGCATAGTTTTAAGGTGCTTGGAAATAGATACTGAGGGATGTCAGGGGTAAGATTTTTACACAGAGAGTCGTGCGTGCGTGGAATGCACTGCCAGCAGCGGTGGTCCAGACAGATACAATGGGGTCTTTTAACAGCCTCTTAGATAGGTACATGGAGCTTAGAAAAACAGAGGGCTGTGTGCTAGGGAAATTCTAGGCAGTTACTAGAGTAGGTTATATGGTTGGCACAACATTTTAGGCTGAATGGTCTGGAATATGCTGTAGATTTATATCTTCTATTTTGAACAGTGAATTAACTACTCTTCTTTAATCTGTATAGGGTCCACGATTTAAATGCCGCTTTTCCACACTCCCAGAGACTCTTTGCCATCTCCTGAGTAAACAGAGATGGAAAAATATTTAAGATTTAAGATCTCCACCATCTGCTTTGGTTCCACATGTGGATTGCCATTCCGGTTTTCCAGAGGACCACCTTTGTGCATTGAAATCTTTTTGCTCTTAATCTATCTCTAGAATCTCAGAGAATTATCCTTCATCTTTTCTGTGAGGGCAACCTCATGCCTTCTTTTAGCCATACTGGTTTATTTCTTATGTGTTCTCTTGCATTTCTTATACTCCATAAGATTCTGCCTGCCTATACCTTTGCCATAAAGCAGCCTGTCCCAAGCAGCCAGATCCTAGTATCATAATTCCAGGCGTTGATCCATGCCCTGAACACATCCACCTTTCCTACGCTGCTCCTTGTATTGAAATATTCAGGGCTCAGCATATTCACTGCATCATGCTCAACTTTTTCATTCCTGACTTTGAGGACTGAACAACAACTATCTGCACAAACATTCCACTCTCTGTTCAGTTATTCAGGCTCCCATTCCCCCTGCAACTTTCGTTTACCCCCCCTTACCCCCACCTCCCAGCATGCAGCTCTATCACCCCTTTGGCTTTCCTCTCCCAGATCAAAACAAAAGGAGACGCATATCAGGTACAGGCGGATGGGAACAAATGGGGTACTTATGAAATACAGGAAATTCAAGTGAACACTTATGAATGAAATAAAAGAAGGCATGAGGTTGCCCCAGCAGACAAGGTGAAGGAGAATCCTCAGGGAATCTGCAGATATGTTAAGAGTAAAAAAAGATTACATGGGAAAAAATTAATCCTCTGTTAGATCAGAATGGTAATCCACATGTGGAAACAAGATAGATGGGGAGGTCAAGGCAGTGGATGTTCTCTACATGGACTTTAGCAAGGCACTTGACAAACTCTCATAAGGGAGTTTGGTCACGAAGGTTCAGTCATTCAGCATTCAAGGTGAGATAGTAAATTGGGTGATCAAACCTTGGCAACTCAAGTAATCTCACTTGAAATGTTGTCCTACACCCATTACTGTATTTTGTAAATCTTTTTACAGGTTAAAAATGAGAAGGAATTTGTCTCCAGGGATCTCAAACTTGGCATGCCAGTTTTGCTGTCTCTGTCTAGATGTTTAAAAAGTGGAGCAAGTGATTCAATCGACCATCCTTCCTGCTCAGACTGTGGGGAGGGATTCAGTCGTGCATTTGACCAACTGGCACGCCCGTCATTTTACACAGGAGAAAGGCCGTTCACCTGCTCAGACAGTGGGACTGGATTCACTCGGTCATCTCAACTGAAGGTAAGTTCACACTGGGCAAGGCCATTCACCTGTTCTGTGTGTGAGAAAGGATTCAGTCAGTCTTCCCACCTGTGGACACAACAGTCAGTTCACACCGGGCAGAGGCTGTCATCTGCTGAATTTCTGGGAAATAATGCACTCAGTCATCTGACCTAATGGCACACCAGTGAGTTCACACTGGGGAGAAGCCGTTCACTTGCTCAGTCTGTGGGAAAGGATTCACTCAGTCATCCAATCTGCAGAGTCATCAGCAAATTTACACTGGAGAGAGGCGATTCAGCTGCTCAGTCTGCAGGAAGTTATTCACTCATTCATCTGACCTAATGGCACACCAGTGAGTTCACACTGGGGAAAAGCCGTTCACTTGCTCAGTCTGTGGGAAGTTATTCACTCATTCATCTCACCTACAGAGTCACCAGCGAGTTCACACTGGGGAGAAGCCATTCACATGCTCAGTCTGTCGGAAGGGATTCACACAGTCATCCACACTACAGAGTCATCAGCGAGTTCACACTGGAGAGAGGCCTTCACCTGCTCAGAGTGTCGGAAGGGATTCACTCGGTCATCCCAATTACTGGCACACCAGTTAGTTCACACTGGGGAAAAGCAGTTCACCTGCTCAGAATGTGGGAAAGGATTCACTGAGTCATCCACCCTACAGATACACCAGTGAGTTCACACTGGAGAGAGGCCATTCACCTGCTCAGAATGTGGGACGAGATTCACTCATTCATCCACCCTACAGAGTCACCAGCAAGTTCACACTGTGGAGAAGCCATTCACCTGCTCAGAATGTGGGAAGGGATTCTCACTGGCATCTCACCTACAGAGACACCAATCAGTTCACACTGGGGAGAGGCCATTCCTCTGTTCAGACTGTGGGAAGGGATACACTAAATCATCGCATCTGAAGGTACTTCAGCAAGTTCATGCTGGAGACAGGCTGTTCACCTGCTCAGACTGTGGGAAGACATTCACTCAGTCATCTCATCTACAGAGATATCAGCAAGTTCACACTGGAGAGAGACCATTCACCTGCTCAGAATGTGGGAAAGGATTCACTCAGTCATCCCAACTACTGGCACACCAGTCAGTTCACACTGGGGAGTGGCCGTTGTTATGATTCTCTAGGTTTTGTTTGGTGTAGACTGTCATTTTAAGAGAGAGAGAGAGAGAGATTAAGCAGGCAAATCAGTCTGACTTGCAGCTTGTTTGCATTGCTCGCCGTTTGTTTAGTTTTAACCGAGGACACAGACACTCAGGGTCAGACGGAGACGAAGGAGGAAAAATAGGATCGAAACTAGGGAACTAGTGGCCAAGGGTCACTGATTGCAACTTTCTTATGCCCATAAGGGTGGGTTAATTATCGATTCATCATACATCGAATGTGTGGATGTCACCTCGTTTGATCCATAGGAGTGGATCTGATTTGGGGTACCCTGTGAAGACCACTGATGTGTTAACCCTTGCCTGGGTGTGGTGGGGTAATTCACTTGAAGACAATACCCTTTGTGACAAGTCACTTTCGGTGATAATTCATATGTGGATTTGGAATGAAGACAGATAAAATCTACAGCAACTGTTTTCTCGTTTTACTACCATGAAACCTGTGCAATTCGACATAATTGTCTTCTCTCAACATTTACGCTGGATTACAAATATCCCTCTCATCAGCTATTCCATGGTTGAACTGAACTTTTATACTTTGCCATCTCAAGACTCCAAGCCTTGTTTCTCCCGAGCTCAATTGTTTTGGAGTTATATTTACACATATATATATACACACATAACAATATATCTTTTGTTTATCTTGCTTGTTACTATATTATAAGTAGATTCTAATAAAGATAGTTTTAACTTCAAAAAACAGACTCCCGGTGTAGTCTATTGCTGCTGGTTCATTTCTAAAGCGTTATGATTCATAACAAAATTGGGCCTGCGTCCGAGATATTAACAGTTTTGGGGGCATTGTCATTAATTATTGACTTCATTGAGAAGTCCCTTTGATATATTTGTGTGTGGAAAATCAGCAGCAATGGATGCTGATAGATGTCGGGAAGCTCTAACCTCTGAGGCATTAGAGGATGCCAGAAGGGTTGAGTTGTTGAGTCTTGCTAGAAGGTTAAAACTTGCTAAGGTGAAATCGACAATAGGGAGGGCACAGATGCAGAGGATAATAGCTGAACATTATGTATCTGAGGGAGTGTTTAAAGTGGAGGAGTTGGAGGTGTTTCCTGAAAGTAAACCTCGTGAGCTTGTGCTCCAGTACAAGTGAGAAAAATTAAAGATAAAGTCTGCGGAAGGCAGGGGCAGTTTCAGGCTAGGAAGGCAGAAAAACAGAGGGACGAAGCAGAAAGACAGAGGCTGTTTGAGCTGGAAAAGATAGAGAGATTACAACAAAGGGGTCGAGCGTTAGACTCTAGTGATAAGTTTAAGGCCAGTCGGGAAGTTAAATTGGTACCTCCATTTGACGAGGCAGAGGTTGATATATACTTTCAGCATTTTGAGAAGGTTGCTGAAAGTTTAAAGTTGCCAAAAGAGGGTTGGCCTTTTCTCTTAAGAAGTGTAATTAAGGGGAAGGCTCAGCAAGCCTATTCTGCTTTGACAGTTGATGAAGCAGCTGATTATGACATAGTGAAACAGTCTGTTCTCAAAGCTTACGAGTTCTTCCCAGAATCATGCAGGCAAAAGTTAGGAAATTTGAAGAAATCTGTGAAACAGACTTATATGGAACTTGCTTATGAGAAGTTTGTGTGTCTTGACCGCCGGTACACATGTAAAAATATAAATGATGATTGTAACAGCTTAAAAGTGTTGCTTTTAATTGAAGAATTCAAAAGGTGCATTCCTGATGACATAAAGACTTTTTTAGATGAATAGGATGCTGCCACTTTGCAGGAGTCTGATAGAATAGCAAATGAGTTTGTTTTTACTCATAAGGCTAAGTTTATCCCGAATAAGAGCTTCCAAAAGAGTAGCAGGGATCGCCAGGGTAAACCAGAAATTAAAGCTGGGACTAGTGACAAGAGTAAGGATGAAGGGAAGCAGTTGAAGGAGAAATATTCTAGTCTCACTTGTTACTATTGTAAGAAAGCTGGTTATATTATGGCTAATTGTTCCATCCTGAAGAAGAAAATGGAAAAGGATTCAGTCCCAAATGCCTGTGTTCAGTATGTTGAAGAACCTATCAACCCACAGGGTTCTGAGCATTCTGTTTCGGGCTCAGTTAAGGTCTGAGAGGTCTGAACGTGTTAAGAAGGGATTCGATCATTTTATGTCAAATGGGTTTGTATTAGTAAAGGAGGGGTCAACCCCGGTACCAGTGAAAATTCTTTGAGTTACTGGGGCTTCTCAGTCACTTATATCAGACAGCGTTCTAAAGCTTGGTGATGAAACTAACACTGGTGAGGTAAATCTTATTAAAGTCATTGGGGGCGACATGTTTTCTGTGCCATTGCACAAGGTAACTTTACTGTCAGGGTTGGTTTCAGGACCTGTTAAGATCGGAGTATGCTCCAGTTTACCAGAGGAAGATGTTACTTTGCTGTTAGTGAATGACCTGGCAGATGGTAAAGTTGTTCCTGCAGTGCAGTTAACAACTAACCCAACCACTGACGACCCACAGATGGATTTTAACATTTATCCTTCCTGCGCAGGAACTCGAAGTATGGCTAAAATGTCTGCCGACGCAGACGAGTTTATCGCCGAACAGAACCAAGACCCTGAGTTTGAAGCTTTAAAAGAAACTGCTTTCTCAGGTGATGAGATTAAGAAAGTGCCAGTAGGGTATTATCACAAGGATGGAGTGATAATGAGGAAGTGGAGGCCACCTGCTATACCAGCGAGTGACGCATGGGCAATTGTTCACCAAGGTGTAGTTCCTAAAGTTTATAGGACTGAAATTTTAACTTTGGCCCACAGTCTGCCCTCAGGTGGCCATTTTGGAGTGAATAAAACTGTAAGGATTATGTAATAATTCTACTGGCCTAATCTGAGGAAAGATGTTGTGACCTGTTGCAGAACCTGTCACGTTGGTCAAGTTGTCAGTAAACCTAATCAGGTCTCCACAGTGCCCCACTTCAGTCTATATATAACTGCATTTGGTGAACCCTTTTCAAAATTTATAGTGGATTGTGTTGGCCCAATGCCAAAGACTAAAGCTGGCCATCAGTATCTGCTAACTATTATGTGTACTGCATTCAGATTCCCAGAGGCAATACCTCTCAGAAATATTAAAGCTAATACTGTGGCGAAGGCTCTTACCAAGTTTTTTACTTTATTTGATTTGCCTATAGAAATCCAGTCTGATCAAGGAAGCTATTTTACATCTAGATTATTCCAGCAGGTATTTTATCTACTGGGAGCTAAGCAAATTACATAGTCTGCGTAACATCCAGAATTACGATGGGTTCTAGAAAGATTTCATTCTACCCTCAAAAAAATGATTAAGACATAATGTGTTCCACACTGTCTCTCTCTCTCACTCCGTGCCTTGGAAAGGCTTGAAAAATACATCATCGGACGCATGCACGCACACGCCAAAAAAAGACATACTGTGTTGAAAATGGAAAACACTGAGATGAAGGAATATATTTGCTTTTGTTCGCAGTAAGAGAGTTGGTACAGGAATCACTGGGCTTTAGTCCATTTGAATTTGTATTTGGTCATAGAGTGAGGGGACGTTTGACCTTGTTAAAGGAACAGTGAATTGATGGGGATGTGCCTGTTAACTTGTTAGACTAAGTTTTGAAGTTCAACAATGAACTACTCCAGGCCTGTAGTCTAGCGAGACAAAACTTAAAGATTTCTCAAAACAAAATGAAGTGTTGGTTTGATAAGTGGGCTTGCGAAAGAAAATACCAGGTGGGGGATAACGTGCTTACCTTATCTCCAATGCTGACAAATCCACTTCAGGCAAAACTCAATGGACCCTGTGAAATAGTCTCTCAAATTGATAATGTGAATTATGTTATCAAAACACCCGACTGATGTAATCGAACACAGGTGGTACAGATAAATATAATAAAGCCTTATTTTGACAAGCAGGCACAATCTGTGAGTGTTGTTGTCAAAACATATGAATCTGGCAACTCTGAGAATGAAGCAATTGACTTGTCTGAGACTTTTCACAAGCCAAACATTGTCCCAGTTAGACTAATGAACTCCGTTTTTCCAGAAAACATTGATAACAAGTTGGCTCATCTGCAGCCAAAGCAAGAACAACAGCTGAAGGAATTAATTCTGAAGTTTAAAGATTTATTTCCCGATATTCCCAAGCAAACCACGATCGCAATACATGATGTAGATATTGGTTAAATCGATTAAACAACACCCATATCGCATGAACGTAGAAAAGTGTAAATAGGCTGAGCAAGAAATTGAAGATATGCTGGAAAATGGTATTGTTAGCCCTTCAGCATCAGATTGGAGCTCACCCTGCGTTATTGTGCCCAATCCTGATGGTAGTGTTAGATTTTGCACTGATTATAGGAAGGCAAATGCAGTAACAAAAACAGATGCCTATTCTATCCCTAGGATAGATGATTGCATCGATAAGGTTGGAAAAGCTGAATTTCTTACAAAGATTGATCTGTTTACAGGGTATTGGTGTGTTCCATTGACAGACAGAGGTAGAAATAATTCTGCATTTGTGATACCATCTGGTTTGTATGAATACAATGTTTTGCTGTTTGGAATGAAAACTGGTCCAGGAACATTCTGGAAAATGAATGATTCTGTAATTCGAGGGTTCGAACACACAGATGCCGATATTGATGACTTAGTCACAGGGAGTGACACTTGGGAAGAGCATATCTCTGCAGTAGAAAAGCTGTTTGACAGGCTTTCCCAGGCCAGCCTTACAGTTAACTTGGCTAAGAGTGAATTTGGCCATGCCATTCTGACCTGTCTTGGTCAATGCAAGTTGGCTCCTGTTCGGCCAAAAGTCCAGGCAATTTCTTAAATTCCTATTCTGACTGCTAAGAAGGCTCTTAGAAGGTTTCTGGGAATGGATGGATATTATCGTAAGTTCTGTAAGAACTTTGCTGCTATCGCTCTTCCTCTGACTAACCTGAAGAAGGGTGAAAAGATTGTTTGGACCGAGCCTTGACAGGAGATCTGACAGGAAATCCAGGATTCAGCTACAAAAGACAGGGTGAAGGCCGAGGTCTCTGAGCTCCTTGTGGATACTTCATGCCTTTGTATGGCTACTGCTCTGCCCATGACTGCAAGGAACTGCAAAGAACTTTGGAGAGCAGAGAACATCAGAGAAAGAAGCCTCCACTCCATGGACTCTCCCTACACTTCCCCTCCCTCGGAAAAGCAGGCCATATACACAAAAAAAACCTCACAACCTGGACATTCTTGCTGCAAACCCGCTCTCACATTGGCGGAGAGATACAAAAGCTTTAAAGTGCGTAACACCAGGCTGAAGGATGGCTTCCTGTCTGCAGTTATAAGCCAAATGAATGATAAAATGGACTCAAACTCACAATGTAACTCGACGTGACCCTGCACTATATGTCTATCTGTACTGCACTTTCTCTGCAGCCATAATGCTTTGTTAGTTATTTTTTGTTGTATATCAGCTCAATGTACCATCGTAATGTATCGATCTGTGTGGATGGTACATCAGGCAAGATTTTCACTGTAGCTCAGTACGTGATGATAATAAACGAATTCCCCATTTTAACTGTGTGGAAATATTAGACAGACTGAGCTTATGCTCTGGAACCTCAGAAGGAAACTGAACTGTTGTCATTTCTGTGGAAAGCAAATATCTGGGAAATGCTTCAATCTCACATTACGGTCTGCAGTAACTGGGATCAGGTGACCGGTGGTTGGTCTCCCATATCAATATCAGAATCAGGTTTAATAACACCAGCATATGCCAGGAAATACGTTGTTAATTGTTAATTCTTAACAAAAGAGTTTAACAATTGTGATTTAACATAAGAATATAATTAGCACAAAAGTAGAAAAAATAAAAATGTAATAAACTATTTCAATTGTGTGGAACAATTTGTCTGACTGGGTTGTTGCTTTGGAAATTCTACAGTGAAGCTTAACTGAACTGTACATATTTATGAGAAGCTCAGATAAATACAAATGGCTAAATTCTCAGATAAATGGTTCAGACACCCAGAAACATCGGCTGCACTTCAGCACGTCGAAACAGTGTATGAAACATGCGGAAAATATTACAGAAAAAAACATTGTCCACCCACAATGAGAGGACGTGACAGATCCGGATCTCACTGCGTTGTCTGAAGGGGACAAAGGTGAAGCTACACGGACACGTAGAGCAGTGACCCGCAGATGCTGCAGATCTGCAGAAAAACGTGAACAGGAAACGGGATCAGGTGACGGGTGGAGCGTCTCCCGCCTGAACCGGTGACTCTGCTCCTCTCCCCTCACACACTGCCCGACCCATCCGCCGCATTCCCCACATTATTCCATATTTACACCAGATACATGTCAAATTTTCCAGACCATATCTACCCCGATCCCTTTCCCTCCACCCCCAGGTCACAGAATAAAGGGCTCGATTCCCATCCCGGTCCGACACATTATTCAAGCCCAAACAGGAAGTGTTCACGTTTCATTTAAATCAGTTCTGTGTTTATAAACACTAATTTCTATTCACATTCCTCCTGCCTCACTGGACAGGAACACTGAAACATCAAGTGAGAAACAGCAGGAGGTGGCCATTCGGCCCCTCCAACCATCAACAAGATGGCGGCTGCTCCCCCATCTCAGCCACGTTTCTGTCCGATCCTCATTTCCTCGATCCCTTCGGTCTCCACACATCTGCCGGCCTCTTTTCTACGTGAGGATGATCACTGAGTCTTCACCGCCCTCTGTACAGGGGATTTACAGATATTCACCACCCCTCGGAATGGAGACTTTTCCCCTCATCACAGTCCCGGACAGTCCACCCCCTTTTTCAGAGACTGGGATCCCTGGTTCAACCATTAATGATGTTATGCATTTCAATGTGTTCTCCTCTCAGTCCCGATTTTCTAAATGACATTTAGAGTTATCACATTTGATCTTTCTTCAAGTTATGACCCCACCACTCCAGGATCAGTCAGGTGAATATTCATTGCACTCTCTATAACAAATACTCCCTAACCTCTTTTTTCATCCTCTATGGAATTAATTTCCATCTTCTGCAACCCCGTGTTGCCCCAACTACTCACCTCCCACTCTTGTCACTATTTTCACATTCCACCTCCCCCCTCACCTGGATCAACCTCTCACTCCCCAGCTCTTGCCCCATCCCCACCCCTCATCTCTTTTCTCTGACTACTTCCCGTCCACACTCAGTCCAGAGGGAGGGTCTAGGCCCGAAATGTTGGCGGTCCATTTCCCTCCACAGATGCTGCCCGACCCACTGAGTTCCTCCGGCAGTTTGGACTTTGGTCTGTGTAACCCTTGATAGTATGCGGAGAGGGATTTTACGCCATATTGCAGGGTTAGGGTTAGGGTTATTGGACTTTTCGGTGAGACAACAACATTAATCACGGGTTTCATCACTGAATCCAGTGTTGTGGGATGTAAAGTCCCCTGTTATGTGTCCGGCTGTGCCGTGTTGTTGGTGGAGTGGGCAACGTGGTGTTTGTCTCGATTCGGGTCACAACACCAGAATTGACAGCGGGGTCCACACACAGTGTATTACTCAACAGAAAACCACTCGTCCCTGCAGACTTTGTCTCCTGGTAAACTCATCACCCTGACAGTGTGGACCATAGATACCCCTTCCTCGCAGAGTCATGGAATCACTCAGACAGCTGATCGCTGAGAGGAATTATATTTATTGGTCATTAATGTTCGCCCAGATTCGTCTGGACGGATTTGATGTGGAGTTCGGGGTGTCACAGTGAAAGGGCCGAACGGCCGAACTCTCTCCGTTGTCCAATCATCCTCCCAGGTGATGCGACACTTCACCTGTGAATCTTCTGGGGTCACCTGTTGTGTCCGCTGCTCCCGATGCGGCCGCCTCTACACTGGTGACACCGGCTCCTCCGCAGTTGTGCCGGGTAGGAATGTTTTTTTAACGGGTGTCGATATTTTTCTTCCCTTGTGTGCGGGAGGGGTGGGTTTTGGGGGTTGATGATCGGGATGCCGTCCTTTTTGATGCGGGGTGTGTGGAGGGAGTTTCATTTATTTTTCTCTCTGAACGACTTTCATGTTTTCTTTGTTTCGTGGTTCTCTGGAGAAGAAAAAAACTCAGCGTTATTTATGAATACCTGCTTTGATAATAAATTAACCTTTGAAATATCCACTCCGAGCGGGACTTAGTTAGTTAGTCACTCGGATAGGAACAGTCTGTGAATGCTCCCACCCAATTCACCAATTCCCCTTACACCACAGATATATCTTTCCAGATACTCCCCACACAAGACAGGCTGGAGCCAAAAATATTTATCATATGACAGACCCTAAATACAAATTACAAAATAGTCATAATGGCTTACACACAGAGAACAGACTGAAGCTGTCCTATCTCTACACATGAGTGCACAAGGAGATAAGCATCCTGAAACCCGAGCTAGCGACCCTGAAGAAGAAATATGGTTCAGCACGGCTTAGCACATTGGCTCATCATCAGAAGTTTCTTTCAGAAAAACAGGCTGCTATTGTTTAACGAAGTGTTAACCATTGTACATACTTTATCATTCCCTCCTTTAGCTCATTACATGATCAACAAAGCAGTAACCTTTTACAGAGAAAGCAACCAAGTACAGCATTAACTTCTCAGTGGGTAAAAACGGCATACATCAGTAATTATAACAATGATATGTACAACCATTTGGACATATGCAATATCTTGCCCCACATATTACCGACAGGTCTTCGAAGATCACCATTTCGACCCTTCGGTGAACCCGTGTAAATCCTGCCCTACTCTCTTGATGCTGTCAATCTCCTTTGCAGTGTGCTTGGAGAGGGATGTAACGTTAGTAGATTCATCAGGGACATAGGCGCAGCATTCTGTATCAATAATAGCACAGGTTCCCCCTTTCTCAGCTGGGATAAAATCTAAAGCCATACGATTCTGTACGACTGTTTGTCGGATTACAATCATTTCAGTGGATATTTCTGTTACTTGTGCCTGTGTTACTGTCAGGGCCCCTGCAATATTGTGGCCATCTCCTCAAGTGCTTGTAGCCAAATTGATTATCTCTCATGAATTCCTGGCTACTCCATAGGAGAGAAAAGCGATCATCCAAAATCACTCAGTCTCAGTTATTCCTCTCCGCTGCTGGCACCTGCAGTTATGGCCAGGATGCATGCTTCCCAGTATAGGAAGTTTCATTTGGTGGGGGCCTGAGACACAATCCCTCAAAACACCGACAGCCACAGTCATCTCTGACTGGACCACAGGTCCTCATCTCACTTCCCCGGAAGTTATTTGAGAAAGCCCAGGCTGAGAGTTCCTCACTCTGGTTGAGCAGGATTACTGACA
>NW_027331934.1:3447571-3554793 GCF_048418815.1 Hemitrygon akajei | reverse complement strand
AACAGCCTGTAGCTTACTTTTCGAGAAAATTCAATCAGCATCAAAGAAATTATTCCTCCTTAGCGGGCTCACTTTTGACATTTAAGAAAAACTTGGACAGATATATGGATGTGAGGGGCTTGGAGAGATATGGCCCAGGTGCAGGTCAGCGGGACTAGGCAAAGAAATGGTTCGGCACAGCCAAAAAGGGCCAAAAGGCCTGTTTCTCTGCTGTAATGTTCTGTGGTTCTTAGAGAACGAGTTGTTGTCACTCATCTTGGCTTTGCGGCATTTTGATGTCGATGTTTGTCCTGAGAAGAAAGCTCTTGTAGTTTATACTGATCACAGTCTGTTGGTGTTTTTGATTCAGGTAAAGGGCAAAACCAGATGATTGTTAAACTAGAGTCTGATTTTGCAAGAATATGATATTGTGATAGCGCATATGAAAAGCACAGACAATATAATTGCCGATTGTCTTTCCACATGCTGAGCTTACAGTTTTAATACTGAAGTAGAATCTGGTATTTGTATACGATTCTGCAATGTGTTACATGATAACCATACATGCATTATTTTACATACTGTAGCTTGCAGTTAAAATTTTCTCTTTTAGAGCAAACAAATTTTTTTGGGGAGAGGGGAAGTGTTATGAATCCCTAAGTTTCGTTTGCTGTGTACTGTCACTTTAAGAGTGTGCCTGAGTGAGGTGGGGACTAACAATGACGTCAGCCGCTGACTTTCTCAGCTCATTTTCGATTTTTACAGAGAGAGAGAGAGCTCAAGGAGGCGGGACTGTCTGACTTGCAGCTTGTTTACATTACTCGCAGTTTGTTTCGTTTTAAGCGAGGACACAGACACTCACAGTCAGAAGGAGACAAAGAAAGAGAACAAAAGGATTTGGACAAGGAATCTAGTGGCCATGGGTCACTGTTTGGAACTCTCCTGTGCCCACAAGGGCGGTTTGATTATCGATCCAGTGCACATCGAATGTGCGCCTGTCACCACGAATAATCCAGAGGAGTGGATTTTGTTTGGGGAATCCTGTGGAGACCACTTACGTGTTAACCCTTGCCTGGGTATGTGGTGTGGCGATTCACTTGAAGACGATATCCCCGAGGAAATCCGAAATTCAAACAGTAGCACAAACAAAATGCTGGTGGAACACAGCAGGCCAGGCTGCATCTATAGGGAGAAGCGCTGCCGACGTTTCGGGCCGAGACCCTTCGTCAGGACAAACCGAAAGGAAAGATAGTAAGAGATTTGAAAGTAGTGGGGGGAGGGGAAATGCGAAATGATAGGAGAAGACCGGAGGTTGTGGGGTGAAGCTGAGAGCTGGAAAGGAGATTGGTGAAAGTGATACAGAGCTGGAGAAGGGAAAGGATCATGGGACGGGAGGCCTCTGGAGAAAGAAAGGGGGGGGGGGCAGATGGAGAACTGGTAATCAACTAAATATGTCAGCGATAGGGTAAGAAGGGGAGGAGCAGCATTAACGGAAGTTAGACATTTTAATTACACGTCCCATTCCCATTCTGATATGTCTAGCCATGGCCCCCTCTATTGTCAAAATGAATCCAAACTCAGGTTGAAGGAACAACACCTTTATCTACCGGCTGGGTAGCCTCCAAGCTGTTGCCATGCACATTGACTTCTCTAACTTCCGTTAATGCAACTCCACCCCTTCTTACCCCATCCCTGAAATATTTAGTTGTTTGCATGTTCTCCATCTCCCTCTGGTACACAAGTCAGTTCACACGAGGGAGAGGCCGTTCACCTGCTCCGACTGTGGGAAGGTATTCACTTGGTCATCTCAGCTGAAGGTACATCAGAGAGTTCACACTGGGGGAAAAGCCGTTCACCTGCTCAGACTGTGGGAAGGGATTCACGGTCATCCGGCCTACTGGCACACCAACGAGTTCACACCGGGGAGCGGCCGTTCACCTGCTCCGACTGTGGGAAGGGATTCGAATAATCCGCAGGAGTGGATTTTGTTTGGGGAATCCTGTGGAGATCACTTCTGTGTTAACCCTTGCTTGGGTATGTGGTGTGGAGATTCACTTGAAGACGATATCCCTAAAAGGAAACATGAGGTCATCTCAACTACGGGGACACCAGCGAATTCACAATGGGTAGAGTCTGATCACCTGCTCGGACTTTGGGAAGAGATTCTCTCAGCCAAATCAACCAAATGTGCATCACTGACTTTACACTGGGGAGAGGCTGTTCACCTACTGTGAATGTGGGAAGCGATTCGCTTATTCATCTAGCCTTATGTAACTCTCGCTTAGGCTGGCAGCTTAATATAGGAGGTGATAGTCCCCTCCCCACCCGGCCAAACTGAAGAAATCTCAATTGGGTGGATGCTGCGTGTTGTGTCCCCTGTTACAAATCAGTACTGTACCCCAAAATAACAAATGGTACACAATATGTGATTAAACAATTGAGCTTTATAATTCTTACTTTGACAGAGGCAATGATGTACAGTGTATCAGTAAAGTTTCCTGTAACATTTGACTCATTGTGAAGTATTAGCTTGCACCTTCTATCTCACTGATTTTTCCAGGAATCGTTTTATTTTAGCTAGAACGACAAGAGCTGTAAGTGAATGCAGCACCTGGTGGGGTAAGAGTTGTAAGCTATGATCCTAGGGTATGGCAGGATAGATTCCAGCATTTTGTTACGAACAGTAACACTTTAGAAACAAACCAGCAGGAACAGACTGCACCTGGAATCTGGTTTCAGAAACAGAGAAAATAGGTGTAGGAGTAGACCATTCGGCCCTTCGAGCCTGCACCACCATTCAGTATGACCTTGGCTGATTATCCAACAGAATCCTGTAGCTCCTTTCTCTCCATACCCCCTGATCCCTTTAGACACAAGGGCCATATCAAACTTCCTCAAATGTAGCCAATGAACTGGCCTCAACTGTTTCCTGTGGCAGAGAATTCCACAGATTCACCACTCTCTGTGTGAAGAAGTTTTTCCTCATCTCGGTCCTAAAAGGCTTCTCCTTTATCCTTAAATTCTGACCCCTCATTCTGGACTTCCCCAACATCGGAAACAATCTTCCTGCATTTAGCCTGTCCATTCCTTTAGAATTTTATATGTTTCAATAAAATTCCCCCTCAATCTTCTAAATTCCAGTGAGTATAAGCCTAGTCGATCCAGTCTTTCTTTATATGAAAGTCCTGCCATACCAGTAATCAATCTGGTGAACCTTCTCTGTACTCCCTCTATGGCAAGAATGTCTTTCCTCAGATTAGGGGACCAAAACTGCACACAATATCCTAGGTGCGGTCTCACCAAGGCCTTGTACAGCTGCAGTAGAACCTCCCTGCTCCTGTCATTCAAATCCTTTTGCTATGAATGCCAACATACCATTTGCCTTTTTCACTGCCTGCTGTACCTGCATGCCCACCTTCAATGACTGGTGTACAATGACACCCAGCTCTCGTTGCACCTCCCCTTTTCCTAATCGGCCACCGTTCAGATAATAATCTGTTTTCCTATTCTTGCAACCAAAGTGGATAACCTCACATTTATCCACATTCAGTTGCATCTGCCATGAATTTGCCCACTCACCTAACCTACCGAAGTCACCCTGCATCCTCTTACCATCCTCCTCACAGCTAACACCGCCGCCAGGCTTCGTGTCATCTTGAAACTTGGAGTTGCTGCACTTAATTTCCTCGTCTAAATCATTAATATATATTGTAAACAACTGGGGTCCCAGCACTGAGCATTACGGTACCCCACTAGTCCCTGCCTGCCATTCTGAAAAAGTCCCATTTACTCCCACTCTTTGCTTCCTGTCTGCCAAACAATTCTCTATCCACATCAATACCATAACCCCCAATACCGTGTGCTTTAAGTTTGCACACTAATCTCCTTGTGGGACCTTGTCAAAAGCCTTTTGAAAATCTAAATATAACACATCCACAGTCTCTCTCCTATCCACTCTACTAGTTACATCTTTAAAAAATTCTATAAGATTCGTCAGACATGATTTTCCTTTCACAAATCCATGCTGACTTTGTCCGATGACTTCACCTCTTTCCAAATGTGTTGTTATCACATCTTTGAAAACCGACTCTAGCATTTTCCCCACCACCGACGTCAGACTCACCGGTCTATAATTCCTCGATTTTTCTCTCCCTCGTTTTTTAAAAAGTGGGTTACATTAGCCACCCTCCAATTCTCAGGAACTAATCCAGAATCTAAGGAGTTTTGAAAAATTATCACTACTCATCCATTATTTCCTGGGCTATTTCCTTAAGCACTCTGGGATGCAGGCCATCTGGCCCTGGGGATTTATCTGCCTTTAATCCCTTCAATTTACCTAACACCACTGCCCTACTAACATGTATTTCCCTCAGTTCATCCATCTCACTAGAACCTCGGTCCCCTACTATTTCCGGAAGATTATTTATGTCCTCCTTAGTGAAGACAGAACCAAAGTAGTTATTCAATTGGTCTGCCATGTCTTTGTTCCCTATGATCAAATCGCCTGTTTCTGACTGTAAAGGACCTACATTTGTCTTGACCAATCTTTTTTTTTTCTTTTCACACATCTATAAAAGCTTTTACAGTCAGTTTTTATGTTCCCTGCCAGCTTTCTCTCATAATCTTTCGTCCCTTTCCTAATTAATCCCTCTGTTCTCCTCTGCTGGTCTCTGAATTTCTCCCAGTCCTCAGGTGTGCCGCTTTTTCTGGCTAATTTATGCTTCTTCTTTGAACTTGATAATATCCCTAATTTCCCTTGTCAGCCATGGGTGCACTACCTTCCCTGATTTATTCTTTTGCCAAACTGGGATGAACAATTGTTGTACTTCATCCATGCGATCTTTAAATGCTTGCCATTGCATATCCACCGTCAACCCTTTAAGTATCATTTGCCAGTCTATCTTAGCTAATTCACGTCTGATACCTTCAAAGTTACCCTTCTTTAAGTTAAGATCCTTTGTTTCTGAATTAACTATGTCACTCTCCATCTTAATGAAGAATTCCACCATATTATGGTCACTCTTACCCAAGGGGCCTCGCACGACAAAATTCTAACTAACCCTTCCTCATTGCTCAATACCCAATCTAGAATGGCCTGCTCTCTAGTTGGTTCCTCGATATGTTAGTTCAGAAAACCATCCCGCATAAATTCCAAGAAATCCTCTTCCTCGGCACCCTTACCAATTTGGTTCACCCAATCTATATGTAGATTGAAGTCACCCATTATAACTACTGTTCGTTTATTGCACGCATTTCTAATTTCTTGTTTAATGCCATCCCCAACCTCACCAGTACTGTTAGGTGGCCTGTAGACAGTTCTCATCAGCGTTTTCTGCCCCTTAGTGTTATGCAGCTCTACCCATATCGATTCCACATCCTCCAGGCTAATGTCCTTCCTTTCTATTGCGTTAATCTCCTCTCTAACCAGCAATGCTAACCCACCTCCTTTTCTTTCCTGTCTATCCCTCCTGAATATTGAATATCCCTGGATGTTGACCTCCCATCCTTGGTCACCCTGGAACCATGTCTCTATGATCTCAACTATATAGTATTCATTAATAAATATCTGCACATTCAATTCACCCACCTTGTTACGAATGCTCCTCTCATTGACACACAAAGCCTTCAGGCTTGTTTTCACAACACTCTTAGCCCTTATACAATTATGTTGAAAAGTGGCTCTTGTTGCTTTTTGCCCTGGATTTGCCTGCCTGCCATTTTTACTTTTCACCTTACTACTTTTTGCTTCTACCCTCATTTTACACACCTCTGTCTCTCTGCACCTGTTCCCATCCCCCTGCCACGTTAGTTTAAATCCTCCTGAACAGCAGTAGCAAACGCTCCCCTAGGACATTGGTTCCAGTCCAGCCCAGGCGCAGACATACCGGTCCCACCTCCCCCAGAACAGGTTCCAATGCCCCAAAAATTTGAATCCCTCCCCCTTGCACCATTTTTCAAGCCACGTATTCATCTGAAATATCCTCCTATTTCTGCTCTGACTAGCACGTTTTTGATGTTAAAACCACTATCTTCATTAGTATCTACTTACAATATAGTAACTTAAGCAAGATATGTGTGTATATGCATGTGTAAATATAACTCCCAAACTATTGAGCTTGGTGGTGGGTGGGGGGGGGGGAGCAAGGCTTAGAGTCTTGAGATGGTAAAATGAAAGTGTAGTTCATTCACGGAATAAGGGATGGGAGAGAGATATTTGTAATCCAGGGCAAATACAGAGAGAAGACAATTACGTTGAATTCCATAGGTTCCACGGTGGTAAAATGAGAGAACAGTCGCCGTAGATTTTATCCGTCAGCGTTCCAAATCCACATACAAATTATCACCGAAAGTGACTTGTCACAGGGATCAACAACACACACAAAATGCTGGTGGAACACAGCAGGCCAGACAGCATCTATAGGGAGAAGCGCTGTCGAAGTTTCGGGCCGAGACCCTTCGTCAGGACTAACCTAAAGGGAAAATAGTAAGAGATTTGAAAGTCGTGGGGTGAGTGGGAAGTGCGAAATGATAGGAGAAGACCGGAGGGGGTGGGATGAAGCTAAGAGCTGGAAAGGTGATTGGCAAAAGTGATACAGAGCTGGAGAAGAGAAAGGATCATGGGACGGGAGGCCTCAGGAGTAAGAAAGAAGGTGGGGGGGGGGGGACACCAGAGGGAGATGGAGAACAGGCAAAAAACTAAATATGTCAGGGATGGGGTAAGAAGGGAAAGAGGGGCATTAACGGAAGTTAGAGGTCAATGTTCATGCCATCGTGTTGGAGGCTACCCAACCGATCATAAGGTATTGTTCCTCCAACCTGAGTTTGGATTCATTTTGACAATAGAGGAGGCCATGGATAGACATATCAGAATGGGAATGGGACGTGTAATTAAAATGTCTTTCTGTTAATGTCCCTCCTCCCCTTCTTACCCCATCTGTGACACGTTTAGTTGTTTACCTGTTCTCCATCTACCCCCCCCCACTTTCTTTCTCCCGAATCCTCCCGTCCCATGATTCTTTCCCTTCTCCAGCTCTGTATAACTTTCGCCAATCACCTTTCCAGCTCTTAGCTTCATCCCACTCCCTCCAGTCTTCTCCTATCATTTCGCAATACCCCTCCCCCCATACTTTCAAATCTCTTACTATCTTACCTTTCGGTTTGTCCTGACGAAGGGTCTCGGCCCGAAACGTCGACAGCGCTTCTCCCTATACATGCTGCCTGGCCTGCTGTGTTCCACCAGCATTTTGTGTGTGTTGTTTGAATTTCAGATTTCCTCGTGTTTCTCACAGGGATATCGTCTTCAAGTGAATCGCCACACCACATACCCAGGCAAGGGTTAACACGTAAGTGGTCTCCACAGGATTCCCCAAACAAAATCCACTCCTGTGGATTATTTGAGGTGACAGGCGCACATTCGATGTGCACTGGATCGATAATCAAACCGCCCTTGTGGGCACAGGAGAGTTCCAAACAGTGACCCTTGGCCACTAGCTTCCTTGTCTAAATCCTTTTGTTCTCTTTCTTTGTCTCCTTCTGACTGTGAGTGTCTGTGTCCTCGCTTAAAACGAAACAAACTGCGAGTAATGTAAACAAGCTGCAAGTCAGACAGTCCCGCCTCCTTGAGCTCTCTCTCTCTCTGTAAAAATCAAAAGTGAGCTGAGAAAGTCAGCGGCTGACGTCATTGTTAGTCCCCACCTCACTCAGGCACTCTCTTAAAGTGACAGTCCACAGCAAACGATACCGAGAGATACATAACACTTCGCCCCCCACAAAGGAAATTTCTTTCTGAACTAAAAGAGAAAAATTTTAACTGCAAGCTACAGTATGTAAAATAATGCATGTATGATTATCATGTAACACATTGCAGAATCGTATGCAAATACCAGATTCTGCTTCACTATTAAAACTGTAAGCTTCCATCTGGAAAGACAATCGGCAATGATATTGTCCGTGCTTTTCATATGCATTATCACAATACCATATTCTTGCAAAATCAGATACTAGTTTAACAATCATCTGGTTTTGCCCTTTACCTTAATCAAAAACACCGACAGTTTATGATCAGTATAAACTACAAGAGGTTTCTTCTCAGGACAAACATCAACATCAAAATGCCGCAAAGCCAAGATGAGTGACAACAACTCTTTCTCTAAGAACCATTGAACATTACAGCACAGGAACAGGCCTTTTGGCCCTTCTTGGCTGTGCCGAACCATTTTTCTGCCTCGTCCCACTCACCTGCACCTGGGCCATATCCCTCCAAGGCCCTCTCATCCATATATCTGTCCAAGTTTTTCTTAAATGTCAAAAGTGAGCCGGCTAAGGTGGAATAATTTATTTGAGGCTGATTGAATTTTCTCGAAAAGTAAGCTACAGGCTGTTCAACATCATTATCATCTTTTTGTAATAACACTGCCCCGGCAGCTTCATTACTGGCATCCACAACTATAGAAAATGGCTTTGTAAAGTCAGGTGCCCTGAGCACAGGTTAATGACATAAAAATGGCTTTCAATCGATCAAATGCCTCCTGACAAGGCTCGGTACAAACAAACTTTTGACCCCTCTTCAGGACATTAGTCAGAGGAAGAGCGATATCAGTAAAGTTCTTGCTGAACTTTATCCAACCATTCCCAGAAACCTTCTTACCAGTCGAAATAGGAACTTCAAAAATTGCCTGGACTTTTGCCTGAACAGGAGCCAACTTGCTTTGACCTACAACATAGCCAAGATAAGTCACAGTGACATGGCAAAATTCAATCTTAGCTAAATGTAAGGCTGGCCTGGGAAAGCCTGTCAAACAGCTTCTCTACTGCAGAGATATGCTCTTCCCAAGTGCCACTCCCTGTGACTAAGTCATCAATATAGGCACCTGTGTGATCTAACCATCGAATTACAGAATCAAACGTTCTCTGAAATGCTCCTGGACAATTTTTCCATTCCAAACGGCAAAACATTGTATTCATACAACCCAGAAGGTATCACAAACGCAGAAATTTCTCTACCTCTGTCCATCAATGGAACTAATCAACACCCTTTCAACTAATCAATCTTTGTTGGAAATTTAGCTTTTCCAGCTTTATCGATACAATCATCCACCCTAGGGATAGGATAGGCATCTGTTTTTGTTGCTGCATTTACCTTCCTATAACCAGTGCAAAATCTAATACTGCCATCAGGTCTGGGCACAATAACGGTGGGTGACTCCAATCTGATGCTGCAGGACTAATAATACCATTTTCCAGCATATTTTCAAATTCTTGCTCAGTCAATTTACTCTTTTCTACTTTCATACGATATTGGTGTTGTTTAATCGGTTTGGCTTGACCAATATCTAAATCATGTACTACGACCGTGGTTTGCTTGGGAACATCAGGAAATAAATCTTTAAACTTCAGAATTAATTCCTTCAGCTGTTGTTGCTCTGGCTGCAAATGACCCAGCTTGTTATCATTTTTTTTTTCCAGAACAACCGAGTTCATTAGCCTAACTGGGGCCACGTTTGGCTTGTGAAAAGTCTCAGACAAGATAATTGTTTTATTCTCAGGGTTACCAGATTCATATGTTTTGACAGCAACACTCACAGATGGTGCCTGTTTGTCAAAATAAGGCTTTATCATATTTCTGTGTACAACCTGTGTTAGTTTACGTCAGTCGGGTGTTTTAATAACATAATTTACAACGTTAATTTGAGAGCCTATTTCATATGGTGCATTGAGTTTCACCTGGAGTGGATTCGTCAACATTGGAGATAAAATAAGATAAGATAAGATATCCCCCACCTGGTATTTTCGTTCGCAAGCCCGCTTATCAAACCAACACTTCAGTTTTTTTGGAGAAATGTTTAAGTTTTGTCTCACTAGACTACACGCTTGGTGTAGTTTTTATTGAACTTCAAAACATAGTCTAACAAGTTAACATGTACATCCCCATCAATCCACTGTTCCTTTAACAAGTCAAAGGTCCCCTCAGTCTACAACCAAATAGTTCAAGTGAACTAAAGCCCCGTGATCCTGTACTGACTCTTACTGAGAACAAAAGCAAATATATTTCTTCATCCCAGTCTTTCCATTTTCAACACACTATGTCTTAATCATTGTTTTGAGTGTAGAATGAAAACTTTCTGCAGCCCTTGTGATTCCAGATGGTACGCAGATGATGTTATTTGTTCAGCTCCTAGTTCATAAAATACCTACTGAAATAATCCAGGTGTAAAATTACTTTCTTGATCAGACTGGATTTCTTTAGGCAATCCAGAAAAAGTGAAAAAAAACTTGGTAAGAACTTTCGCTACAGTTTTAGCTTTAATATTTCTGAAAGGTATTGCCTCTGGGAATCTGGATGCAGTATACATAATACTTTGTAGTTACTGATGGCCAGGTATAGGCTTCGGCAATGGGCCAATACAATCCACTATAACTTTAGAAAAGGGTTCACCGAATGCAGGTATAGACTACAGTGGGGCCACTGGGGTGACCTGGTGGGGTTTACCCACAAATGGACAAGTGTGACAAGTTTGCAAAAGGTCACATCTTTCCTGAAATTAAGCAAGTAAAATTATTTCATAAACCTGTTTACAGTTATATTCACTCGAAAATGGCCACCTAAGGGCATACTGTGGGCCAAAGTTCAAATTTAAGTCCTATAAACTTCAGGAACTACAACTTGGTGAACAATTGCCCATTCCTCACTCTCTGGTATAGCAGGTGGCCTCCACTTCCTCATTATCACTCCATCCTTGAGATAATACCCTACTGGCACTTTCTTAATCTCATCATCTGAGAGATCTGTTTCTTTTAAAGCTTCAGTCTCACGGTCTCGGTTCTGTTCTGCTATAAACTCCTTCCTAGACAGGGATAAATCTTTTTCATCAAACTTGCCACCTGAATCCTGTTGAAACAATGAAGGCAGAAAAGTCCCTGACAAGTCATCATAACCTGAATCCCGATTTTGGCTATCATGGGTATCAGAATCATGCTGCACAGAACCGTCTGCGTCGGCAGACTTTTTAACCATACTTCGAGTTACTGCGCAGGAAGGATAAATGTTAAAATCCATCTGTGTGTCGTCAGTGGTTGGCTTAGTTGTCAACTACACTGCAGGAACTACTTTAACATCTGCCAGGTCATTCCCTAACAGCAAAGTAACATCTTCCACCGGTAAACTGGAGCACAATCCGATTTTAACAGGTCCCGAAACCAACCCTGACTGTAAAGTTACCTTGTACAATGGAACAGAAACCACACCGCCCCCAATGCCTTTAATAAGATTTACCTCAGCTGTTTCAGTCTCATCACCAAACTTTGGAATGCTGTCTCATATAAGTGACTGAGAAGCCCCTGTATCTCAAACAATTTTCAGTGGTACCGGGGTTGACCCTTCCTTTAATAATACAATTCCATCTGACATAAAATGATCGAATCTCTTCTTAACTGGGTCAGACCTCTCAAATCCTTATCTGAGCCTCAACAGGATGTTCAGAACCCTGTGGGTTGACAGGTGCTTCAACAGACTGATCACAGGCATTCGGGACTGCCTCCTTTTCCTTTTTCCTTAACTGAGCCTCAACAGAATGTTCAGAACTTTATGAGTTAAAGCAAACTTATCTGCTAATCCAGCAGACTCCTGCAAAGTGGCAGCATCATTTTCATCTAAATATCTCTTTCTGTCATCAGGCACGCACCCCCTGAATTCTTCAATTAAACTCAACTCTTACAAACTGTTAAAATCATTTATATTTTTATATGTGCAACAGCAGCTAAACACAAAAACTGATCATAAGCAAGTTCCATATAAGTTTGGTTCACAGACTTCCTGAAATTTCTAAACTTCTGCCTGTATGCTTCTGGGACCAGCTCGTAAGCGTTGAGCACAACTTGTTTCACTATGTCATAATCAGCTGCTTCATCAACTGTCAAAACAGAATAGGCTTGCTGAGCCTTTCCCTTAATTACACTTTGTAAGAGAATAGGCCAAACCTCTTTTGGCCACATTAAACTCTGAGCAGCCATCTGGAGGCACCAATTTAACTTCCTGACTGGCCTTAAACTTATCACAAGAGTCTAACGTTTGACCCCTTTGCTGCAATCTCTCTATCCTTTCCAGCTCGAACTGCCTCTGCCTTTCCACAGCCTCCGCATTTAATTTTCTCACTTGTACTGGAGCTCAAGCTCACTAGGTTTACGTTCAGGAAACACCTCCAACTCGTCCACTTTAAACACACCCTCAGATACATAATGTTCGGCTATTACACTCCGCATCTGTGCCCTCCTCATTGTCGATTTCCCCTTAGCAAGTTTTAACCTTTTACCAATATGTAACAACTCAATCCTTCTGGCGTCCTCCAATGCCTGGCACTTCGAGACATTTATCAACATCCATTGCTACAGATTTTTCACACACAAATAAATCAAAAGGAATTTCCCCAATGAAATCGATAATTAATGACTACGCCCCCAAATCTGTTCATATCCCAGACGCAGGCCCAAATTTTGTTATGAATTTTAACGCTTTAGAAACGAACACCAGCAATAGGCTACACCTGGAGTCTGTTTTTAATGTTAGAACCAACTTTATTAGAATCTACTTAGAATATAATAACTTAAACAAGATAAACAAATGTGTTATGTGTATATATGTGTGCAAATATAATATTGATTTCGGGAGAAACAAGGCTTGGCGTCTTGAGATGGCAAAGTATGTAAGTTCAGTTCAACCATGCAATAGGTGATGGGAGAGATATTTGTAATCCAGCGTAAATGTTGAGAGAAGGCAATTATGTCGAATTCCACAGGTTTCATGGTGGTAAAACGAGACAACAGTTGCTGTAAATTTTATCCGTCATCATTCCAAATCCACATACGAATTATCACGGAAAGTGACTTGTCACAAGGGGTATCGTCTTCAAGTGAATTACCCCCACCACACCCAGGCAAGGGTTAACACATAAGTGGTCTCCACAGGATGCGCCAAATCTGATCCACTCCTATGGATCAAACAAGGTGTCAACCACACATTCGATGTACGCTGAATCGATAATTAACCCACCCTTGTGGGCAAAGGAAAATTGCAATCAGTGACCCTTGGTCACTAGTTCCCTTGTTTTGATCCTTCCATTTTACCTCCTTCGTCTCCGTCTGACTCTGAGTGTCTGTGCCCTCGGTTAAAACTAAACAAGCTGCGAGCGATGTAAACAAGCTGCAAGTCAAACTGATTTAACTTTTAAATTTCTCTCTCTTAAACTGGCAGTCTACAGCAAACGAAATCTAGGGATTCATAACAACGGCAACTCCCCATTGTGAACTGACTGATATGCCAGAAGGTGGGATGACTGACTGAATCCTTTCCCTTATTCTGAGCAGGTGAACGGCTTCTCCCCAGTGTGAATTCGCTGGTGTCTCTGTAGGTGGTGTGATAGAGTGAATCCCTTCCCACAGACTGAGCAGGTGAACGGCTTCTCCCCAGTGTGAATTCGCTGGTGTCTCTGTAGGGTGGATGACTGAGTGAATCCTTTCCCACAGACTGAGCAGGTGAATGGCCTCTCCCCAGTGTGAACTCGCTGGTGTCTCTGTAGGTAGGATGACTGAGTGAATCCCTTCCCACAGACTGAGCAGGTGAACGGCTTCTCCCCAGTGTGAACTCGCTGATGGCTCTGTAGGTGGTGTGATAGAGTGAATCCCTTCCCACAGACTGAGCAGGTGAATGGCCTCTCCCCGGTGTGAACTCGCTGATGACTCTGTAGGTTGGATGAATGACTGAATCCCTTCCCACAGACTGAGCAAGTGAACGGCTTCTCCCCAGTGTGAACTCGCTGATGTATCTGTAGGGTGGAAGAGCGATTGAATCGCTTCCCACATTCTGAACAAATGAACGGCTTCTCCCCAGTGTGAACTCTCTGGTCTCTCTGTAGGTTGGATGACCGAGTGAATCGTTTCGCACATTCTGAGTAGGTGAATGGCCTCTCCCCAGTGTGTACCCGCTGGTGTGCCATTACGTCAGATGATTGAGTGAATCCTTTCCCACAAATTCAGCAGATCACCAGCCTCTGCCCGGTGTGAACTGACGGTGTGTCCGCAGGTGGGAAGACCAATTGAATCCTTTCTCACAAACAGAACAGGTGAATGGTCTTGTCCAGTGTGAACTTGCTGACGTACCTTCAGTTGAGATGACCGAGTGAATCTATTCCCACTGTCTGAGCAGGTGACCGTCCTTTCTCCTGTGTAAGATGACGGGCGTGCCAATTGGTCAGATGACCGAATAAATCCCTCCCCACAGTCTGAGTAGGAAGGATAGTCGATTGAATCCCTCGCTCCACTTCTTAAATATCTGGACAGAGACAGCAAAACTGGCGTGTTGTGTTTGAGATTCCTGGAGACAAATTCCTTCTCGTTTTAACCTGTGTAATGATTTACAAAGTCCATCAATGGCTGTAGGACAACATTTCAGATGAGATTGCTTGAGTCGCCAAGTTTTGATCTGGCTGTTCCTCACTGTTACAATGAGGTTGAACCCAAGTTGGACAGAGAAATCATCTCCTGACTGGGCAGAGTGCTGGTATCTGGAATGACCATCAATTCCCTGATGCTCTTCCTGTTTCTTTAAGAATGGGGAATTTCTGCCATCTGCAATTTGTACCCTGGCTCAGTTTGACTCTCTCCATTGGTATTATTCCCTCTTCCTGCTGAGCTGCATGGGCACCTGGCCCCACAGTAAATGAAACACTCTCACACAAATAGTCTTTCTTGACGTGCATCTGGGATTTTCTGTCACGTATTATTAACTTAAAGTTCCACAATTTTAACGCCATATAAAAAATCCCTGCTGAGGTGAATGGTTGGTCTGTACAGCTGTTAAAAGGACTTAGAGTGAATATTAGTGTTACTTCAGGTTCTTGTGGAAAATTACAATACAGAAACAGGCCATTTGGTCCATCTGGTTTGTGCTGAACGAATTAAACTGCCCACTCCCACATCCCTACCATCCAGGTACCTACACGAACCTCTTAAATGTTGAAATTGAGCTCGCATGCTCCACTTGTGCTGGCTGTTCATTCCACACCCGAATGACTGACTGTGTGAAGAAGTTCCCCCTCATGTTCACCTTAACATTTCACTTTTCACCCTTAACCCATGGCCTCTGGTTGTAGTCCCGCACCATTTCAGTGGTAAAAGCCAGCTAAGGATAGTAGGGGCGACCATGTCTCACAAGGAAGTCAAGGACAGTATAAAAATAAAAGAGAAGATGTGTAACATAGCAAAGATGAGAGGGAAGCCAGAGGATTGGGAAACTTTTAAAGAGCAACAGAAGATAACTAATAAAGCGACACACGGAGAAATACTAAATTCTAACTTCTCCTTCTAAATTCCTGTGTATACAAGCCTGGCTTTCCCGGCTCCTGTTTGATTCTTAATGAGAGAGAGAGAGGGGCGGAACTATTTGACTATGCAGCGTGTTTACACTTGCTGGCAGCTTGTGTTTACATAGCACACAGTTTGTTTTGTTTAAGCAAGGACAGTCACAAACACAGCCAGAGAGAAAGAAAGAAGATGGAAAATTCGAAACAAGGGGCCGAGTGGCCAAAGTCCACTGTTTGGACTCTCCTATGCCCACAAGGTGGGTTGATTATTGATCCAGCGTATACCGAATGTGTGATTGTCACTTTGCTTGATCCATTGGAGTGGATCTGTTGGTTTGGGAGTATCCTGTGAGGACCACTTGTGCTAACCCTTGCCTGGGTGTGGTAATTCACTTGAAGAGGTACCCCTGTGACCAATCACTGTTGGTGATAATTCGTATAATGCAAATGGGGATTTGTTGGACTATCCCGTGGCTACCACTTTTGTTAACCCTTAGCTGGATTCGGGTGTGTTATGTGGTAAACACTAGTGAGAAGGGATATTCTGTGGAAATCACTGTCGGTAATACTTTGTGTGTTGGGTCTGGATTGGGAGTACCTTGCGGAATCTACCTGTGTGTTAACCCTTGCTTGGGTGGTAGTTCCTTCTGAAGACAGTACTCCTGTGATAAGCTACTTTTGGAGATAATTCGTATGTGGATTTAGAACAACGACGGATAAGACCTACAGCGACTGTTATCTTGTTTTACCACTGTGGAATTTGTGGAATTCAACGTAATTGCCTTCTCTCGACATTCACCTTGGATTACAAATATCTCTCTCTCGTCATTGATTCCGTGGATGAACTGAATTTCATACTTTACCATCTCAAGAGTTTAAGCTTGGTATTCCCTGAGCTCAGTGGTTTGGGAGTTATATTTACACATATGTGTCCTCATAACACTATTAGCTTTTGATTATTTTGCTTAATTTGTTATATTATAAGTAGATACGAATAAAGCCAGTGGTTTTAACATCAAAAGCACACTCCAGGTGTGGTCTATTGTTGCTGGTTCATTTAAACCGTTACAGGAATGTAACAGTTGTGTTCGTGTTTATGTCTTACTGGGGGCCCCCATGTGAACACCTTTCTGTCTCTCTGTCACACCTTGCCAAACAGGTAGAACTAGGGGCCTGCTGGGTAAAACTATGATTCCAATGTCTGTAATCCTGCTCAACCAGAGTGAGGAACTCTCAGCCTGGGCTTCCTCAAATAACACCTGGGGAAGAGAGTGAGGAACTGTGGTCCAGTCAGAGATGACTGTGGCTGTCGGTGTTTTGAGGGATGGTATCGCAGGCCCCCACCAAACTGAACTTCCTATACTGGGAAACATGCATCCTGGCCAGAACCGCAGGTGCCCAGCAGCCGAGAGGAATAACTGAGACTGAGCGATTTTGGATGATCGCTTTTCTCTCCTATCGAGTAGCCAGGAATTCACGAGAGATAATCAATTTGGCTAACAGCACTTGAGGAGCTGGCCACAATACTGCAGGGGCCCTGACAGAAACACAGGTGCAAGTAACAGAAATATCCACTGAAATGATTGCAATCTGGCAAACAGTCCGACAGAATCGGACGGCTTTAGATTTTATCCCACCTGAGAAAGGGGGAACCTGTGCTATTATTGATACAGAATGCGGCACCTATATCCCTGATGAGTCTACTAACGTTACATCCCTCTCCAAGCACACTGCCAAGGAGACTGACAGCATCAAGAGAGTAGGGCAGGATTTACACGGGTTCACCGAAGGGTCGAAATGGTGATCTTCGAAGACCTGTCGGTAATATGTGGGACATGATATCGCATTATGTCCAAATGGTTGTACATATCATTGTTATAATTACTGATGTACGTCGTTTTTACCCACTGAGAAGTCAATGCTGTACTTGGTTTCTTTCTCCGTAAGAAGTTACTACTTTGTTAGATAGATAGATAGATAGATAGATAGATAGATAGATAGATAGATAGATAGATAGATAGATAGATACTTTATTCATCCCCATGGGGAAATTCAACCTTTTTTTCCAATGTCCCATACACTTGTTGTAGCAAAAACTAATTACATACAATACTTAACTCAGTAAGAACTAACTCAAAAAGCATTAATAATAGCTTAAAAAAGTTCTTAAGTCCTGGCAGTTGAATTGTAAAGCCTAATGGCATTGGGGAGTATTGACCTCTTCATCCTGTCTGAGGAGCATTGCATCGATAGTAACCTGTCACTGAAACTGCTTCTCTGTCTCTGGATGGTGCTATGTAGAGGATGTTCAGGGTTTTCCATAATTGACCGTAGCCTACTCAGCGCCCTTCGCTCAGCCACCGATGTTAAACTCTCCAGTACTTTGCCCACGACAGAGCCCGCCTTCCTTACCAGCTTATTAAGACGTGAGGCGTCCCTCTTCTTAATGCTTCCTCCCCAACACGCCACCACAAAGAAGAGGGCGCTCTCCACAACTGACCTATAGAACATCTTCAGCATCTCACTGCAGACATTGAATCACGCCAACGTTCTAAGGAAGTACAGTCGACTCTGTGCCTTCCTGCACAAGGCATCTGTGTTGGCAGTCCAGTCTAGCTTCTCGTCTAACTGTACTCCCAGATACTTGTAGGTCTTAACCTGCTCAACACATTCTCCATTAATGATCACTGGCTCCATATGAGGCCTAGATCTCCTAAAGTCCACCACCATCTCCTTGGTCTTGGTGATATTGAGACGCAGGTAGTTTGAGTTGCACCATATCACAAAGTCCTGTATCAGTTTCCTATACTCCTCCTCCTGTCCATTCCTTACACACCCCACTATGGCCGTGTCATCAGCGAACTTCTGCACATGGCAGGACTCCGAGTTATATTGGAAGTCTGATGTGTACAGGGTGAACAGGACCGGAGAGAGTACGGTTCCCTGCGGCGCTCCTGTGCTGCTGACCACCGTGTCAGACCTACAGTCTCCCAACCGCACATACTGAGGTCTATCTGTCAGGTAGTCCACTATCCAATCCACCATGTGAGAGTCTACTCCCATCTCCGTTAGTTTGTGCCTTAAGATCTTGGGCTGGATGGTGTTAAAGGCACTAGAGAAGTCAAGTCATGAATGATCTAAAGGAGGGAATGATAAAGTATGCAAAATGGTTAACACTACATTAAAAATAGCAGCCTGTTTCTCTGAAAGAAACTTCTGATGATCAACCAATGTGCTAAGCCATGCTGAGCCATATTTCTTCTTGAGGGTAGCTAGCCAAGGTTTCAGGATGCTTATCTCCTTGTGCACTCATGTGTAGAGATAGGACAGCTTCTGTCTGTTCTGTGTGTGTAAGCCATTATGACTATTTTGTAATTTGTCTTTCGGGTCTGTCAAGTAGTATTTTTTTTTCTTTAGCCTGTCTTGTGTGGGGAGTATCTGGACAGATATATCTGTGGTGTGAGGGGAATCGGTGAATTGGGTGGGAGCATTCACAGACTGTTCCTCTCTGAGTGACTAACTAAGTAAGTCCCGCTCGGATCGGATAGTTCAAAGGTTAATTTATTAACAAAGCAGGTATCCATAAACAACGCTGAGTTTTTTTTTCTTCTCCATATAACAACGGAACAAAGAAAACAGGAAAGTCGTTCAGAGAGAAAAAAAATGAAACTCCCTCCCCACCCCCGAATCAAAAATGACGGCCTCCCGATCATCAACCCCCAAAACCCACCCCTCCCGCACAAAAGGGAAGAAAAATATCGACACCCGTTAAAAAACATTCCTACCCGGCACAACTGCGGAGGAGCCGGTGTCACCAGTGTCGAGGCGGCCGCATCGGGAGCAGCGGACACAATAGGCGACTGCAGAAGCTTGACAGGTGAAGTGTCGCCTCACCGGGAAGGACGATTGGACAACGGGGAGAGTTCGGCCGTCCGGCCCTTTCACTGTGACACCCCGAACTCCACATCAAATCCGTCCAAACGAATCTGGGTGAACTTTAATGGCCAATAAATATAATTCCTCTCAGCGATCAGCTGTCTGAATGATTCCCTGACTCTGAGAGGAAGGATACCTATGGTCCACACTGTCAGGGTGTTGAGTTTACCAGGAGAGAAAGCCTGCAGTGACAAGAGGTTTTCTGTTGACTAATACACTGTGTGTGGACCCCGCTGGCAATTCTGGTGTTGTGACCCGAATCGAGACAAACACCACGCTGCCCACTCCACCAACAACACGGCACAGCCGGACACATAACAGGGGACTTTACATCTCACAACACTGGATTCAGTGATGAAACCCGTGATTAATGTTGTTGTCTCACCGAAAAGTCCATTAACACTAACACTATCCCTGCAATATGGTGTAAATTCCCGCTCCCCATACTAACACGGGTTATACAGACCAAAGAACAAATTGCCGGAGGAACTCAGTGGGTCGGGCAGCATCTGTGGAGGGAAATAGACGGTCAACATTTCGGGGCGAGACCCTCCCTCTGGACTGAGAGTGGACGGGAAATAGTCAGAGAAAAAGGGTGAGGGGTGGGGATGGGGCAAGGGCTGGTGATTGAGAGGTGGATCCAGGTGAGGGGGTAGGTGGAAGGTGAAAATAGTGACAAGGGTGGGAGGTGAGTGGTTGGGGGAACACGGGGCTGCAGAAGATGGAAATTAATTCCATAGAGGATGAACAAAGAGGTTAGAGAGTATTTGTTATAGAGAGTGCAATGAAGATTCACCTGACTGATCCCTGGAGTGGAGGGGTCATAACTTGAAGAAAGATCAAATGTGATAACTCTAAATGTCATTTAGAGAATCGAGGACTGAGAGGAGAACACATTGAAATGCACATCATTACCGTTTGAACCAGGGATCCCAGTCTCTGAAAAAGTGGGTGGATGGTCCGGGACTGAGATGATTGGATGTCTCCATTCCGAGGGTGGTGAATATCTGTAAATCCCCTCCACAGAGAGCGGTGAAGACTCAGTGATCGTTCTCAGGTAGAAAAGAGGCCGGCAGATTTGTGGAGACCGAAAGGATCGAGGAAATGAGGATCGGACAGAAACGTGGCTGAGATGGGAGAGCAGCAGCCATCTTGTTGATTGTTAGATGGGCAGAATGGCCTGCTCCTGCTGTTTCTCACTTGATGTTTCAGTGTTCCTATCGACTGAAGCCGGAGGAATTTGAATATAAATTAGTGTTTATAAACACACAACTGATTTAAATGAAACGTGAACACTTCCTGTTTGGGCTTGAATTATGTTTCGGACCGGGATGGGAATCGAGCCCGTGACTCTGTGACTTGGGGGTGGAGGAAAAGGGATCGGTGCAGATATGGTGTGGAAAAGTAGACATGTATCTGGTATAAATGTGGAATAATGTGGGGAATGTGGCGGATGGGTCGGGCAGTGTGTGTGGGGAGAGGAGCAAAGTCACCGGTTCAGGTGGGAGTCCCTCCACCCGTCACCTGATGCCGTTTCCTGTTCACGTTTTTCTGCAGATCTGCAGCATTTGCGGGTCACTGCTCTACGTGTACGTGTAGCTTCACCTTTGTCCCCTTCAGACAAGGCAGTGAGATCCGGATCAGTCACGTCCTCTCGTTGTGGGTGGACAATGTTTTTTTTTCCTGCAATATTTTCTGCATGTTTCATTCACTGTTTCGACGTGCTGAAGTGCAGCCGATGTTTCTGGGTGGCTGACCCATTTATGTGAGAATTTAGCCTTTTGTATTTATCTGAGCTTCTCATAAATGTGTAAAGTTTAATTCAGCTTCACTTCAGAATTTCCAAAGCAACAACCCAGTCAGTCAAATAGATCCACACAATTAAAATACTTTATTACATTTACACAATTAAAATAGTTTATTACATTTTTATTTTTTCTATTTTTGTACTATATATATACACTTATTTTAATTCACAATTGTTAAAATCTTTTGTTAAGAATTAGGTTCTACTGCTACCGCAGAGACAACGTATTTCATGGCATATGCCGGTGCTATTAAACCTGATTCTGATACTGATATGGGAGACACAACACCGGTCACGTGATCCCAGTTACCGCCGATCGTAATGAGAGATTGAAGCATTTTCCATATATTTGCTTTCCACAGAAATGACAACAGTTCAGTTTCCTTCTGTGGTTCCAGAGCAGAAGCTCAGTCTGTCTAATATTTCCACACAATTAAAATGGGGAATTTGTTTATTCTTATCACGTACTGAGCTACAGTGAGAATCTTGCCTGATGTACCATCCACAGAGATCGATACATTACAACAGTACATTGAGCTGATATACAAGAAAACAATAACTGTAACAAAGCATTAGGCTGCAGAGAAAGTGCAGTGCAGATAGACATATAGTGCAGGGTCATGTCGATATACATTGTGAGTTTGAGTCCATTTTATCATTCATTTGGCTTATAACTGCAGACAGGAACCCGTCCTTCACCCTGGTGTTACGCACTTTAAGGCTTTTGTATCTCTCCGCCAACGTGGGAGCGGGATTGCAGCAAGAATGTCCAGGTTGTGAGGTTCTTTGTGTACATGGCGTGTTTTTCCGAGGGAGTGGAAGCCCATGGAGTGGAGGCTTGTTTCTCTTATGTTCTCTGCTTTCCAAAGTTCTCTGCAGTTCCTTGCAGTCATGGGCAGAGCAGTAGCCATACAAAGGCATGAAGTATCCACAAGGAGCTCAGAGACCTCGGCCTTCACCCTGTCTTGTGTAGCTGAATCCTGGACTTCCTGTCAGATCGCCGGCAGGTGGTAAGAGTGGGCTCCATCTCCTCTGTCTCTCTGACCCTCAGCACACATAACCCACAGGGTTGTCTCTTTGGCCCTCTCCTTTACTTTCTGTGCACCCATGACTTGTGTTGCCACCCACAGCTCCAATCTGCTGAATAAATTTGCTGACAGCACTACATTGATTGGCCTAATCTCACATAATAACTTAAAATCGATCAAATGCCTCCTGACAAGGCTCGATCCAAACAAACTTTTCACCCTTCTTCAGGTTAGTCAGAGGAAGAGCGATAGCAGCAAAGTTCTTACAGAACTTACGGTAATATACATCCATTCCCAGAAACCTTCTAAGAGCCTTCTTAGCAGTCAGAATAGGAATTTAAGAAATTGCCTGGACTTTTGCCTGAACAGGAGCCAAATTGCATTGACCTACAACATAGCCAAGACAGGTCAGAATGGCATGGCCAAATTCACTCTTAGCTAAGTTAACTGTAAGGCTGGCCTGGTAAAACCTGTCAAACAGCTTTTCTACTGCAGAGATATGCTCTTCCCAAGTGTCACTCCCTGTGACTAAGTCATCAATATAGGCATCTGTGTGTTCCAACCCTCGAATTACAGAATCATTCATTCTCCAGAATGTTCCTGGACCAGTTTTCATTCCCAAACAGCAAGACATTGTATTCATACAACCCAGATGGTATCACAAATGCAGAATTATTTCTACCTCTGTCTGTCAATGGAACACACCAATACCCTGTAAACAGATCAATCTTTGTAAGAAATTCAGATTTTCCAACCTTATCGATGCAATCATCTATCCCAGGGATAGAATAGGCATCTGTTTTTGTTGCTGCATTTACCTTCCTATAATCAGTGCAAAATCTAACACTACCATCAGGTTTGCGCACAATAATGCAGGGTGAGCTCCAATCTGATGCTGAAAGGCTAACAATACCATTTTCCAGCATATTTTCAATTTCTTGCTCATCCTAATTACACTTTTCTACGTTCATGCGATATGGGTGTTGTTTTATCGGTTTAACCAATATCTACATCATGTATTGCGACCGTGGTTTGCTTGGGAACATCAGGAAATAAATCTTTAAACTTCAGAATTAATTCCTTCAGCTGTTGTTGTTGCTTTGGCTGCAGGTGAGCCAACCAGTTATCAATGTTTTCTGGAACAACGGAGTTCATTAGTCTAACTGGGACCACGTTTGGCTTGTGAAAAGTCTCTGACGAGTCAATTGTTTCATTCTCAGGGTTGCCAGATTCATATGTTTTAACAACAACACTCACAGATGGTGCCTGCTTGTCAAAATAAGGCTTTATCATATTTATCTGTACCAACTGTGTTAGATTACATCGGTCGGGTGTTTTGATAACATAATTCACATTATTAATTTGAGAGACTATTTCACAGGGTCCATTGAGTTTTGCCTGAAGTGGATTTGTTGGCATTGGAGATAAGGTAATCACCTTATCCCCCACCTGGTATTATCTTTCGCAAGCCCACTTATCAAACCAACACTTCATTTTGTTTTGAGAAATCTTTAAGTTTTGTCTCGCTAGAATACAGGCCTGGGGTAGTTCATTGTTGAACTTCAAAACTTAGTCGAACAAGTTAACATGCACATCCCCATCAATTCACTGTTCCTTTAACAAGGTCAAAGGTCCCCTCACTCTATGACCAAATACAAATTCAAATGGACTAAAGCCCAGTGATTCCTTTACCAACTCTCTTGCTGCGAACAAAAGCAAATATATTCCTTCATCTCAGTGTTTTCCATTTTCAACACAGTATGTCTTTTTTTGGCGTGTGCGTGCATGCGTCCGATGATGTATTTTTCAAGCCTTTCCAAGGCACGGAGTGAGAGAGAGAGAGAGAGACAGTGTGGAACACATTATGTCTTTATCATTGTTTTGAGGGTAGAATGAAATCTTTCTAGAACCCATCGTAATTCTGGATCTTACGCAGACGATGTAATTTGCTTAGCTCCCAGATAATAATCTAGATGTAAAATTGATTCCTTGATCAGACTGGATTTCTATAGGCAAATCAAATAATGTAAAAAAAAACTTGGTAAGAGCCTTCGCCACAGTTTTAGCTTTAATATTTCTGAGAGGTATTGCCTCTGGGAATCTGAATGCAGTACACATAATAGTTAGCAGACACTGATGGCCAGCTTTAGTCTTTGGCAATGGGCCAACACAATCCACTATAAATTTTGAAAAGGGTTCACCAAATGCAGTTATATATAGATTGCAGTGGAGACCTGATTAGGTTTACCGACAACTTGACCAATGTGACAGGTTCTGCAAAAGGTCACAACATCTTTCCTCAGATTAGGACAGTAGAATTATTACATAATCCTTACAGTTTTATTCACTCCAAAATGGCCACCTGAGGGCAGACTGTGGGCCAAAGTTAAAATTTGAGTCCTATAAACTTTAGGAACTACACCTTGGTGAACAATTGCCCATTCCTCATTCGCTGGTATAGCAGGTGGCCTCCACTTCCTCATTATCACTCCATACTTGTGATAATACCCGACTGGCACTTTCTTAATCTCATCATCTGAGAAAGCTGTTTCTTTTAAAGCTTCAAACTCAGGGTCTTGGTTCTGTTCTGCAATAAACTCGTCTGCGTCGGCAGACATTTTAGCCTTACTTAGAGTTCCTGCGCAGGAAGGATAAATGTTAAAATCCATCTGTGGGTCGTCAGTGGTTGGGTTAGTTGTCAACTGCACTGCAGGAACAACTTTACCATCTGCCAGGTGATTCCCTAACAGCAAAGTAACATCTTCCTTTGGCAAACTGGAGCATACTCCAATCTTAACAGATCCCGAAACCAACCCTGACAATAAAGTTACGTTGTGCAATGGCACAGAAACCATGTCGCCCCAAATGAATTTAATAAGATTTACCTCACCAGTCTTAGTCTCTTCGCCAAACTTTAGAATGCTGTGTGATATAAGTGACTGAGAAGCCCCAGTAACTCGAAGAATTTTCACTGGTACTGGGGTTGACCCTTCCTTTACTAATACAAACCCACCTGACATAAAATAATCGAATCCCTTCTTAACTCGGTCAGACCTCTCAGACCTTAACTAAGCCTCAAACAGAATGTTCAGAACCCTGTGGGTTTATAGGTGCTTCAACATACTGAACACAGACATCTGGGACCGCCTCCTTTTCCTTTTTCTTCCCCAGAAGGCAACAATTAGCCATCATATAACCAGCTTTCTTACAATAGTAACAAGCAAGACCAGAATATTTATCTTTCAACTGCTTCCCTTCATCCTTACTCTTGTCACTAGTCCCAGCTTTAATTTCTGATTTACCCTGGTTATCCTTGCTACTCTTTTGGAAGCTCTTATTCGGGATAAACTTAACCTTATGAGTTAAAACAAACTCATCTGCTAATCCAACAGATTCCTGCAAAGTGGCAGCATCCTTTTTATCTAAATAAGTCTTTATGTCATCAGGGACGCACCGTTTGAATTCTTCACTTAAAAGCAACACTTTCAAGCTGTTAAAATCATCATTTATATTTTTATATGTTCACCAGCGGTTAAAACACACAAACTTCTCATAAGCAAGTTCCATATGTCTGGTTCACAGATTTCCTCAAATTTCTAAACTTTTGCCTGTATGATTCTGGGACCAACTCATAAGCTATGAGCACAGCCTGTTTCAATATGTCATAATCAGCTGCTTCATCAACTGTCAAAGCAGAATAGGCTTGATGAGCCTTCCCCTTAATTACACTTTGGAAGAGAATAGCCACTTTAAACTTTGAGCAACCTTCTCAAAATGCTGAAAGTATTTATCAACCTCTGCCTCGTTAAATGGAGGTACCAATTTAACTTCCCGACTGGCCTCAAACATCACTAGAGTCTAACGCTAGACCCCTTTGCTGCAATCTCTCTATCGTTTCAGCTCGACCAGCCTCTGTCTTTCTGCTTCCTCCCTCTGTTTTTCTGCCTCTCTAGCCTCAAACTGCCTCTGCCTTTCCGCAGCCTCCATCTTTAATTTTTCTCACTTGTACTGGAGGTCAAGCTCACTAGGTTTACTTTCAGGAAACAGCTCCAATTCCTCCACTTTAAACACACCCTCAGATACATAATGTTCAGCTATTATCCTCTGCATCTGTGCCCTCCTCATTGTCGATTTCACCTTAGCAAGGTTTAACCTTCTGGCAAGATTCAACAACTCAAACCTTCTGGCGTCCTCTAATGCCTCAGAGGCTAGCGCTTCCCGACATCTATCAACATCCATTGCTGTTGATTTTTCACACACAAATAAATCAAAAGGGACTTCCCCAAAGAAATTGATAATTAATGTCTCCGCCCCCAAAACTGTTACTATCCCGGACGCAGGCCCAATTTTGTTATGAATCGTAACGCTTTAGAAATGAACCAGTAGCAACAGACTACACCTGGAGCCTGTTTTTGATGTTAAACCTATCTTTATTAGAATCTACTTATAATATAGTAACAAGCAAGATAAACAAAAGTTAACATTGTTATGTGTATATATGTGAGTGAATATCACTCCAAAACTATTGAGTTTGGGGGAAACAACGCTTGGAGTCTTGAGAAGGCAAAGCATGAAAGTTCAGTTCAAACATGGAATAGGTGATGAAAGAGATATTTCTAATCCAGCGTAAATGTTGAGAGAAGGCAATTATGTCAAATTCCACAGGTTCCATGGTGGTAAAACGAGAGAACAGTTGCTGTAGATTTTATTTGTCGTCGTTCCAAACCCATATACGATTTATCACCGAAAGTGACTTGTCACAAGGGGTATCGTCTTCAAGTGAATTACCACACCACACGCAGGCAAGGGTTAACACATCAGTGGTCTTCACAGGATACCCCAAATCTGATCCACTCCTATAGCTCAAACAAGGTGACAACCACACATTCGATGTACGATGAATCGATAATTAACCCACCCTTGTGGGCATAGGAAAGTTCCAAACAGTGACCCTTGGCCACTAGTTCCCTGGTTTTGATCCTTCCATTTTGCCTCCTTCGTCTCCATCTGTCTCTGAGTGTCTGTGTCCTTGGTTAAAAAGAAACAAGCTGTGAGCAATGTAAACAAGCTGCAAGTCAGACTGATTCACTTTCTTCATCTCTCTCGCTCTCTCTTAAAATGACAGTCCACAGCAAACGAAACCCAGGGATTCATAACAATGGCCACTCCCCAATGTGAACTGACTGGTGTGCCAGTAGTTGAGACGACTGAGGGAATCCCTTCCCACAGCCTGAGCAAGTGAACAGCTTCTCCCCAGTGTGAACTCGCTGATGTCTCTGTAGGTTGGATGATCCAGCGAATCTCTTCCCACATTTTGAGCAAGCGAACGGCCTTTCCCCTGTGTGAACTCGCTGGTGTTTCAGTACTTGGAATGACAGAGTGAATCGTTTCCCACAGACTGAGCAAGTGAACGGCTTCTCCCCAGTGTGAATTCGCTGGTGTGCCTGTAGGGTGGAAGATTGAGTGAATCGCTTCCCACATTCTGAGCAGGTGAATGGCCTCTCCCCAGTGTGAACTCGCTGATGTCTCTGCAGGTGGGATGACTGAGTGAATCCCTTCCCACATTCTGAGCAGGTGAACGGCTTCTCCCCAGTGTGAACTCGCTGATGTACCAGTAGGCAGGATGAATCCGTGAATCCCTTCCCACATTCTGAGCAGGTGAACGACTTCTCCCCAGTGTGAACTCGCTGATGTTTCTGCCGGGTGGATGAATCAGTGAATCCCTTCCCACAGACTGAGCAGGTGAACGGCTTCTCCCCAGTGTGAACTCGCTGATGTCTCTGCAGGTGGGATGACTGAGTGAATCCCATCCCACATTCTGAGCAGGTGAACGGCCTCTCCCCTGTGTGAACTCGCTGATGACTCAGTAGGCTGGATGACTGAGTAAATCCCTTCCCACATTCTGAGCAGGTGAATGGCCTCTCTCCAGTGTGAACTGGCTGATGATTCTGTAGGTTCCATAAGTGAGTGAAGCTCTTCCCACAGACTGAGCAGGTGAACGGCTTCTCTCCAGTGTGAACTCGTTGGTGTCTCTGCAGGTGGGATGACTGAGTGAATCCCTTCCCGCATTCTGAGCAGGTGAATGGCTTCTCCCCAGTGTGAACTCGCTGATGATTCTGTAGGTTGGATAACTCAGTGAATCTCTTCCCACATTCTGAGCAGTTGAACGGCTTCTCCCCAGTGTGAACTCGCTGATGACTCAGCAGGTGGGATGATTTAATGAATCTCTTCCCACAGACTGAGCAAGTGAATGGCCGCTCCCTGGTGTGAACTCGCTGGTGAGCCATTAGGTCAGATGACTGAGTGAATCTTTTCCCAGAAATTCAGCAGATGACCAGCCTCTGCCTGGTGTGAAGTGACTGGTGTGTCCACAGGTGGGAAAACTGAGTGAATCGTTTCTCACACACAGAACAGGTGAATGGCCTTGCCCAGTGTGAACTTGCTGATGTACCTTCAGTTGAGATGACCGAGTGAATCTATTCCCACTGTCTGAGCAGTTGAACGGCCTTTCTCCTGTGTAAAATGATGGGCATGCCAGTTGGTCAGATGACCGAATGAATCCCTCCCCACAGTCTTGAGTAGGAAAGATGGTCGATTGAATCCCTCACTCCACTTCTTAAATATCTAGACAGAGACAGCAAAACTGGCGTGTCATGTTTGAGCTTCCTGGAGACGAATTCCTTCTCATTTTTAACCTGTAAAAAGATTTGCAAAATCCATCAATGGATTTAGGACAACATTTCAGTTGAAATTACTTGAGTTGCCAAGGTTTGATCTGGTATCACACTGTTATAGTGAGATTCAACCCAAGCTGGACAGAGATATCATCTCCTGACTGGGCAGAGTGCTGGTATCTGGAATGACCATCAATTCTCTGATGCTCTTCCTGTCTCTATAAGAATGCGGCATTTTGGCCTTCTCCAATTTGAACCCTCGCTCAGTTTGACTCTCTCCATTGGTATTATTCCCCCCTCCTGCTGAACTGCATGGGTGCCTGGCCCCACAGTAACTGAAACAGTCTCACACAAATAGTCTTTCTTGACATGCATCTGGGATTTTCTTTTATGTATTATTAACTTAAAGTGCCACAGTTTTAACACCATATAAAAAATTCCTGCTGAGATGAATGGTTGGTCCACACGTCTGTTAAAAGGATTTAGAGTGAATTTTTGTATTATTTCAGGTTCTTGTCAGAGTCATAGAAAATTACAGCACAGAAACAGGCCCTTTGGGCCATCTAGTTTATGCAAAACTATTTAAGTTGCCCACTCCCAAACCCTTACCATCCAGGTACCTACACGAACCTCTTAAATGTTGAAATTGTGCTTGCATGCACCACTTGTGCTGGCTGCTCATTCCACATCCGGATGACCGTCTGTGTGAAGAAGTTTCCCCTCATGTTCCCCTTAACGTTTCAACTTTCACCCTTAACCCATGGCCTCTGGTTGTAGTCCCACCCCCATCTCAGTGGAGAAAGCCAGCTTGCATTTACACTATTTATGCCCCTCTATCACAATCAAATCTCCCCTCAATCTTCTACATTCCAGGGAATAAAGTCCTGATTTGTTCAATCTTTCCTTATAACCCAAGTCCTCCAGACATGGCAACATCCTTGTGAATTTTCTCTGAAATCTCTGAACTTCTTTTACATCTTTCCTGTAGGTAGGTGACCAAAACTGCACACAATACTCCAAATTAGGCCTCACCATTGTCTTCTACAAGTCAACATAACATCCATCTATTGTCAGTATATGGTTCATGAAGGCCAATGAACTAAAATCTTTCCTTCCATCTCTATCTAACTGTGATACCACTTTCAGTGAATTAAGGACTTGTATTCCCAGGTCCCTTTCTTCTACAACACTCCTCCGTGCCCGACCAGTCACTGTGAAAGACCTCCCTTGGTAGCTCATACCAAAGTGCAACAACTCACACTGGTCTGCATTAAATTCCATTTTCCATTTCTAAAACCATTTTTCCACCTGGTCCAGATCGCACTGCAAGCCATGATAGTCTTATTGCTGTCCGCTAAACCCCCAGTCTTGTTGTCATCCACAAATTTGCTGATCCAGTTAACCACACTATCATCCAGATTACTGATATAGATGACAAACAACAACAGATCCAGCACTGATCCCTGCGGCACATCACTAGACACAGGCCTCCAGTCAGAGAGGCAATCATCTGTAAATACTCTGGCTTCTCCCAAAGACAGTGTCTCATTCAATTTACTGTCTCATCTTGAATGCTGAGTGACTGAACCTTCTTGACCAACCTCCCATATGAGACTTTGTCAAGTGCCTTGCTAAAGTCCATGTAGACAACATCCTCTGCCTTGCCTTCATCCACTTTCCTGATAACTTCCTCGAGAGACGCTCTAAGGTTGGCTAGACCCATGCTGTCTATCCTTTATCAGTCCACACCTATCCAAATACTTACAGTATATACTTGGTTCCTGCACACACATTCCAATAACTTTCCCAGTACTGATGTCAAGCTCACCAATGTATAATTTCCTAGTTTATTTTTACAGCCTTTCTTGAACAGCAGAACAACATTGTCTGTCCTCCAATCCTCCAGTACCTCACCTGTCACTAAGGATGATTTAAATATCTGTGCTAAGGCCCCAATAATTTCTGCACTTGTCTTCCGCAGGGTCCTAGTGAACAACTTGTCAGGCCCTGGGGCTTGATCCACACTAATTTGCCTCAAGACAGCAAATCCCTCCACCTCTGTAATCTGTACAGGGTCCATGATGTTGATGCGGCTTTGCCTCACTTCTATAGACTCTGTGTTCATCTCTTGAGTAAATACGGATGCAAAAAAAAATCTCCCCGTCTATGTTATCCCTTCTTATGGATTACCATTCTGATCTTCCAGAGAATTAATTTTTTCCCATGCAATCGTTTTGCTCTTAACATATCTGCAGAATCCCTGACGATTCTCCTTCACCTTGTCTGCTGGGGCAACCTCATGCCTTCTTTTATTTCTTTCATCAGTGTTCACTTGAATTTCCTGTATTTCATAAGTACCCCATTTATTCCTCTCTGCCTGTACCTGGTATGCACCTCCTTTTTATTGATCTGGGAGAGGAAAGCCAAAGGGGTGATGCTTTGAGGTGCATGCTGGGAGGTGGGGGTAAGGAGGGTTAAACTAAAGTAGTAGGGGGAATGGGAGCCTGAATAACAGAACAGATATTAGAGAGGTTGTGGAGACAGATGTTCAGGCCTCAGACAAAGTCAGGAAAGAAAAAAGTTGAGCATGGTGCAGTGAATATGCTGAGCCCTGTATATTTCAATACAAGGAGCAGCGTAGGAAAGGTGGATGTGTTCAGGGTATGGATCAACACCTGGAATTATGATACTAGGATCTGGTAACTGTGGATTGGGACAGGCTGCTTTATGGCAAAGGTGTGCTTGGTAAATGGGAGGCCTTCAAACCAAAATTTTGAAAGTACAAAGTGCTTGTCAGAATAAAAGGTAAAGATAGAAACTGTAGGGAACCTTGGATTTCAAGAGATATTGAGACCCTGGTAAAGCACAAAATGGAATTGCATAACAGGGATAGGCATAAGAAATGCAAGAGAACACATAAGAAATAAATCAGGATGGCTAAAAGAAGGCATGAGGTTGCTGTCACAGAAAAGGTGAAGGATAATCCTCAGGGATTCTAGTGATAGATTAAGAGCAAAAGGATTGCAAGGCACAAAGTTGGTCCTCTGGAAGACCGGAATGGCAATCCACGTGTGGAAACAAAGCAGATGGGGGATATCTTAAATATTTTTCCATTCTCTGTTTACTCAGGATATGGACAAAGATTCTATGGGAGTGTGGAAAAGCGGCATTAAAATCATGGACCGGGTACAGTTTAAAGAAGAGAAGTTACTTCACTGTTCAAAATGGAACGTAGAAATCTACAGCATATTCCAGGCCATTCCGACTAAAATGTTGTGCCAATCATGTGACCTACTCTAGTAACTGCCCCAAATTTCCCCAGCACACACCCTCTATTTTTCTAAGCTACATGTACCTATCTAAGAGGCTGTTGAAAGACCCTGTTGTATCTGCCTCAACAACCACAGCCGGCAGCACATTCCACGCACCCACCACTCTCTGTGTAAAAGACTTACCCCTGACATCCCCTCGGTATCTATTTCCAAGCACCTTAAAACTATGCCCCCTCATGTTAACCATTTCAACCCTGGGAAAAAACTGCTGGCCATCCACACGCTCAATACCCCTCATCTTTTGACTCCTCTGCCAGGTAATTCCCCCCAACAGCTTCTAAAGTGGTCCACCTGTTGCTGTGGGGGATGGCCACTAGAGTACTCTGTGATGCCTATTTAACCTCATTTTCCTTCCTGACTCTCACCTAGTTTCCTGTGTCCTGCCCCTTGGGTGTAACTCACCTCTCTTCATGTCATATCTATCACCCCCTCCAACTGCTGGATGATTTGGAATTCACCCATTTCAAGTTGCAGCTCATTGAAGTGCAGGGTTACAAGCTGCAGCTGGATGCACATCTTGTAGGTGAGGGCATCAGGGACACTGGAGGTCTCCCCTCCTTCCCTCCAATACCTCTCTAATTTGTAATAATTTCCCCTCTAATTTGTAATAACTACTGTGCAGATAAATCTTGTACTGTGTATTTTTTACCCAGTGACAAGACGTGCACAGTGAATTTTATATAGAGAGGCATTCATTCTAACAGCTGGCAAATCACTGTCAATAGGAACTTTGATCTCCTCTGGGTTTGATCCAGTTCATCTGCACTCTCACACAAACTATGTAGCAGGCCTGGAACGGGTAACGGAGGATTTTCTCACCAAAGCTTTTGCACATTGTCCATATGTGGTTTGCTTGCTAAACTATCCTTTAAAAAGTCAGATTTCCAAATATCACGCCACTTCTTCCCACTTGCAAATTCTCCAGTAATTTTTGCATCACCAAAATGCAAACAGGCATCCCCAGTTTCTGTACTCTACATAAATATTCCCCCTGAACCGTCCCCCAATGACTGATGGTGGTGAACTCAGTGATGGTAATGCCAATGAATATGAAGACAAGGGCAGTAGTTTGTCTCACTGGAGTCTGGCATATTTGTGATGTGAAAGCTACTTGTTGCCCAGGGCAAAGGTGTTTGATATCATTACGTCCCCAGAAAGAATGGGACAAAACATGTTCTCACCGGTAGAAAAGTCCAGAGCAAGAGGAGGTAGAACAAGCAACACACACAAAATGCTGGAGGATCTCAGCAGGCCAGGCAGCATCTATGGAAAAGAGTACTAATGCTGAGTTCCTCCGGCATTTTGTGTGTTGCTTGGATTTCCAGCAGCTGCAGATTTTCTCTTGCTACGGTTGGAGGCAGAACAAAGGTGATTTCCTCAACAGCTGATAGAAAGATTGTGTTCTCTTTTTCCGAATTCCTAATCCTTGCATTCAGATTGCTAGAGCTCAGCTCTGTCTGTGAGATCTATCTGCTCCCATTCCGATCAGCCGGAAGCTCTCCGGGGCCCGTATACGGATCGTGGGGCTCAGAGAGAAGAAAAAGACCTGCCTGTGCCGAGTTTGCGGGCCACAGTCTCCGGTTCTCACAGCAATTGTCACTCAATTAGAGTCGAAAAAGCCCTTACCTTTCCGCTCCTCCCGACATTTTGTATACTGCGCGCATGCGTAATTATCGGAGACGGCAGCAATCCTGACGCCTGCGCATTTGATCGGTGCTTCAAACGACAGCGAAATTTTAACCGCGGCGCTTTATGGGTAATCATGGTGCCATTAAAGATTTCTGCAAGCATCGGTTCCATGTCCATATCTCAGGTCTTTTTTGTGTGTAGAAAACTCAACAGCTTTCTTAACGCAGAAAGCGGCTCCCATAAACGATACACTCATTATCAACATGCATTTCGTGTATCTAATGCCAAAGTACAATCCTCTTACAAATGCAGATGTGAAACAAAAGCGATTCTGCAGTTGCTGGAAATATACACACACACACACACACACAATACTGGAGGAACTCTGCAGTTCAGGCAGCAACTAAGTAGAGGAGTACACAGTCTAGACATGCTGAAGGAGCTCGGCTTAAATGCTGCCCATTTATTCCTCTCCACATTTGCTGCCTGATCTGCTGATTACCTGCAATGTTTTGTAGAAATTAACCATTTTGTTTTTCAATTAACCAGTTTCCAAATGTTTCTCATCTTTCATTCATAGCCACATCCTGCTGGTCTTGTTCCTCTTCCTCCTCCTGCTCGTAACCTCCAGACCCCATCTCTTTCCAGAGCCCCAAAGCCCTGATTGGTGCTGGTAACTCTTTGGTTTCTGACTCTGCTCCACTGAAGATTCACTCACTAGTCTGCTGTCAGGCTTAAGAGGTGCATTGCAGCAACCCAGCTGTCTGAGGCACAGTCCTTTGAAATTGGTGAAAATGACACAAAATTTGAAAAGAACAGGGAAAAAGGAGTTTAACCACCTTAGTCCAGAGCCATGGGGAAGGTCAAATACTCAGCGAGCCCATCGTGTTAATTAGCCTGGGAGAAATCATGCAGGAAAATCATGCAGGTGTATAAGATGATGAGAGGCATTGGTCGTGTGGATAGCCAGAGGCTTTTTCCCCCCAGGGCTGAGATGGCTAACACGTGGGGGGCATAGTTAAGGTGCTTGGAAGTAGTTCAATGGAGGTGTCAGAGATATATTTTTTTATACAGATGGTGGTGGGTGTGTGGACTGCACTGCCAGCGACGGTGGTATAGGCGGGTACAATTGAGTCTTTCAAGAGAACCTTAGATAGGTACACGGAGCTTAGGAAAATAGAGGGTTCTGTCGTAGGGTAATTCTAGGCATTTTCTAGAGTTGGTTACATGGTCGGAACAACATTGTGGGCCGAAGGGCCTGTAATTTGCTGCAGATTTCTCTGATTCTAAGAAATTCAAGTGAAATCTCTTCTCCCACGGAGTGGTGACAAGTTGCAACAGGGAGAGTGAGAGATAAATTTTAAAATACTGATATGGAACAGAAACCTGGGCAGAGAGCAGATAGACCGAGTGGCCTTTCTGGTGTACATTGTGAGTTGGCAGTGACAGTAAGTACCTGCGACATGGGATTTGATACAGAATTGATTTATCTTTCACAGATCCACAATATTAAACGCCAGTGGGGCGCTGTCTTCTCCCGCATCTCCAACTCCACATTCAAGGATCGATGGCATTCAAACGCTGGTAAAGGCAACACGTACAACACACTGGAGGAACTCAGCAGGTCGGGAGGCATCCATGAGAACGTTGTGTAGAGGGGGTTTCTTATTAGTATACGAGGGTTTCTTCTTTGTGAGGGTTTATTTTTCTTTTTTGTTACTGCGTATGATAATCAAATGGCTTCTTAGTTTTGTTAAAAGTAGGAATGCTTCTTTGTTGCAAGAGAGTGCTGGAAGCTTATTTGAGTTAAATTTACTGATAACGGGAATTGTATTCATTTGTTAACCAATTTTTATTAATGTTATTCTCTCTTCTGAGTCTGTAAGCTATTGTTGGCGGGCTTTTGGGGAGATCGCCGCGAGGGGGGGGAGGGAGAGAGGGGGTGGGGGAGGGGGAGAGGGAGAGGGAGAGGGAGAGGGAGAGGGAGAGGGAGAGGGAGAGGGAGAGGGAGAGAGAAAGAAAGCGATGCTGTAAACTGGGCGCGGAACGGACCCCGAGTGGGGCTCCGAGGCCAGGATGTTCGGCGAGGAGAGAAGACGAAGATAGATGTGCTTGGTTGATCACTTCGGGTGGTCCTGAGCTACGAGTCGAGGAGCTCGGAGGGGATCAAATGGTCGCCAGAAGACTTTGTTAATTAAGCTCCAACGGTTGTACACGAAGTGGTTTGGACTTTGTTAAGTCTTGGCGCCTTTTCTTTATTTTCTTGTCCTTTATATATATTGTATCATTATTAATCACATAGTTCTAGTAATATCTATAAAGTGTTATCATTTAATCGCATATGGTGTACTGTCTATTATTATTTATTAAACCCAGAGTTTCGAGCTGCTTGGGAGGACTTGTGTAATAGCCACGGGCCGGTACCGAATTCAAACGAGAGCCTGTGGTGGTACGGCCTGGGGCAAGTATTTGAGGGTGAGACCCTCTTAGTGGACGCTCCGAAATACCAGGAGGGAGGGGAGTTGACCGCTGAAGACACCTCGGTGAGAGAGAAAGTTTGCGGCGACTGGGCCCTGAAGCCGTAGGAGACGTAGGCAGCGTGTGTGTGAAGTACAGTGCGCTGAAGAGGTGCACTGTCAGTGACCAGAATACGGCCCCAAGGGCCGAAGAGACGATGGCCTGTCTGAGTGGTGCGAAGTGGTTTAAGGTGCTGGATCTGAGGAGTGGATGTTGCCAGATTCCGATGAGTGAGGCCGACAAGGAGAAGACGGCCGTTATAGGTCCCCTAGGATTCTTCCGGTACGAAAAGATGCCAGTGGGCATATCCGGAGCCCTTGCAACCTTCCCGCGGGGCATGTGGAAAACCATGGGGGATGTGGAGGTGCTCGGGATTTTGGCGTATGTGGATGTTCTCCTGGCATTTGGATTTGCCTCGGCAGAATCTGAAGCGAGACTGTTGCAGGAGCGACTGAGAACTAAAGAGCTAAAGCTTTCTCTGGTCACGTGTCAGGTCTGGCGAAGGTCGCAGCCCGTGAGTGACTGTCTCTACGGAATCAAGTTTGATGTGGAGATGGAGAGACCAAATTCTCATTAGAAACCGGAGAAAGAGATCCGGAATCAGTTGGAAGACCAAGAAAGTTATCTGATTAAGAGTAACAGCAAACCGAGAGCCCGGAGAGGGGAGTTTGAGGAGGTGAAGCAATTGCGGACAGATCTTGGAAGAGGGAAGCGGAAGTTTGAAGGGAACCTGAAGATGACCATCGACAGTCCAAATGAAGTGGAAACCCTGAAGGTTGACCTTGAAGAAGTCATCAGGAAGGAAAAGCTGGAGATAAGTGCAGTGAATACAGAATTGTTGAGACTGTGGCGGGAGTTGGAGGAGCCAGAGATGAAGCTGATGTCTCGATTGCGGGAGGCTGAAGAGACTGGGGGAGCAGTGCAGGCCACGTGCTTCCGTTTGGAGAAGATCAAACAGCAGCTACCGATCGCAGAACTGAGGAAGAATACGGATTCGAAGGATGATGCGCTGCATGTGTGGTACATGCTGCCTTTTGCTAACTTCCCCTCGATTGAGGAAGAGACCTTTAGCCTTTCTGCCACTGAGTCAGGTGCAGTGGGGAGGGTTGGCCGTGGACAGCAGGGGGATCAGAGTTGCAAGGGGGCATGAGTGAGAGATTGAGAGAGGAGTTGACAAGCGGAGCCGAGGAATCCCCGGTTGTGTCGGAGCCAGGATGGTTTCGGGGAGGAGGTACGGAGGTCTCGAAGGGTTGAGAAACTCCCAGAGAATTTGGCCTATGTAGCGCCTGAGGAACAGGGCGTGAGGTCTACTGTTTGGGAAGCAATGTCACTGTTTGTGCCTGGGTTAGGGTTTGGTTGGCAGGAAACGTGGGCGAGTTATTTAATAGTCATGAGGACATGACTTTTATTTGGTGGGGGGAGAGTGTAAAGGAGGTTTCTTCTTTTTCTTTTTAACTCCGTATGTTAATCAAAATGGCTTCTTTGTTTTGTTATGAAAGAATGCTGGAAGCTTACCTGGTTTAAAATTTACTGATAACGAGAATTGTATTCATTTGTTAACCAATTGACATTAATGTTACTCTCTCTTCTCGGTCTGTAAGCTAGTGTTGGCGGGCTTTTGGGGAGTCGGCGCGAGGGGGTGAGGGAGAGAGGACGCGATGCTGTAAGCTGGGTGACGGAACGGACCCCGAGCGGGGGTCCGAGGCCAGGTTGTCGGCGGGAAGAGGAGATGAAGGCGGACGGGTGCTGGAGCCACTGCTCGGTTGACCACTACGGGTGGTCCCAGGTGTGAAGACAGCAGGTCGGAGGAGAACAACGAGAGGTCGAAGGTTCGATGGTTGAGCTCCAACGCTGTGCACTAAACTGACTGAACTCTGATACGTTTCGGCGCCTTTATTTTATATTCTTTTCCTTTATATATACTGTATTGTTGGTAACGATTTAGTACCAGTAATATCTATAAAGTGTAATCCTTTAATCGCATATGGTGTACTGTCTGTTATATGGCCGAGTGGGGACATCACAGAATATTTACACAATCTGGTTGCCCAGTTTGACGGGGCAGAAGGCTGCTCCCCCTAGACAGAAGCGAGCCTGAGGTGTGGATGTACATCTGTACAGATATACAGATGTACAGAGATTCACTCCCCCTGAGAGAAGACATTTCCACTTACCCGCTTTCTTAAAGATGGACCATTTATTTGCTGATTATGTTGCTTTATTCGTGACTCTCCCACTTGCAGAAACAATTTAGAATTGTACACAGAGCAGTACCGTGCAGGAACAGATCGTACTGACCATGTTGCCAAATTACTCACGACCCATCTACCTGCACACGATCTATGTACCTCTTAAACAACAATAAGGCATTTGCTTCCATCACCCGCCCAGGTACTGAGCAATCACAGTGATAAAGCGTTATCCGGTACGTCTCCTTTGCACTCCCTACGCTCAGCTAATATTTAGCATTGACCTGGTCAAGAACCTATCATAGGCACTATTTGGGAAAGATCACAATTACAATTCTTCTAAATTCTGAGGTAGACAAACCCCAGCTATGTACGTTGCCTTGGGGACCAGGATCAGTGTTCAGGGCCTACACCTGATATACTGATCAGGCTCTGCATTGGAATTAGTGATTAGGTCCAGTATGTGGGTGAGAATTTGTCCACTTTCGCATTTAGTTTAGTACTCTGGACAGATATTTCTGAACAGGGTTGTGTTCAGACCCTGAATGAGCACGGTCTTGGGCGAACATACCAGACCTCCGGCTGGTGAACCTGTCTTGCACAACCTATAATGTCGGAACAGTATTTTAAAATCAGATTCAAAATCAGACACAGTGTCATTAGCATATGTAGAGAGATATGTTAGTTTGCAGAAACAATGCATTGCATTCCTTAATAATAAGAAAAATATAAATTATGTTGAACATATGGATGAAATTAAACAGGGTGGAAAAGAAAACGAAACCATATACCCTCTGCACTTTCTCGTCGAGCTTTCGCGGCACCCTCCTTTTTGTAAGCTACAATTTATTTGCTTAAGGCCAATATGTCGGTCACAGTGGTAACGTTGTCCACAGGGCCCCAGGTAATATGACTGGATTGTAGTAAGAGGAGTAACTCCATTCAACTTTCATTTCACTTTGTTGAGCCAGTGTGGCATGTCAATGTAACCATCAACAGCTTAACGCCTGCAGAAAACAACGATACAGTAAGAAACATGGAAACAGAGGAAACATACAGCACCGTACCTTCGGCCCACAAAGCTGTGCGGAACATGTCACTGCCTTAGAACTACATCGGCTTTACACATAGCCCTCTATTTTTCTAACCTACATCCAGGAGTCTCTTTAAAGTCCCTATCGTTTCCGCCTCCAACATTGCCACCGTCAGCTTATTCCACGCACTCAACAATCTCTGCGTAAAAAAATAAATATATATTACCCCTGACATCTCCTCTGTACCTACTTCGAAGCACCGTAAAACTGTACCCTCTCGCGCTACGCATTTCAGCCCTGGTCAAAAGCCTCTGACTGTCCACACGATCAATAACTCTCATTACCTTGTACACCTCTATCAGGTCATCTCTCATCTTCCATCAATCGAAGGAAAAAAGGCTGAGTTCACTCAACCTATTCTCCTAAGACATGCTCCCAAATCCAGGCAACATCTTTGTAAATCTCCTCTGCATCCTTTCTATGGTTTCCACGTCCTTCCTGTAGTGAGGCGACTAGGCAGCGTTACCTCTCGGCTCTGAAACTCAATGCTAAGATTAATGAAGGCCAATGCACCGTATGCCTTCTTAACCACAGAATCAACCTGCTGGGCAGCTTTGAGCGTCCTATGGACCCCGGACTCCTGGATCCCTCTGATCCTCCAGACTGCCAAGAGTCTTAACATGAATGCTATATTCTGCCTTCCTATTTGACCCACCAAGCTGAACCACCTCACACTTACACGAGAAAATCTGTAAATTCAAGCAATACACACACGATGCTGGTTGAACACAGCAGGCCAGGCACATCACACTTACTTGTGTTGAACTCCATCTGCCACTTCTCAGCCCAGTTTTCCATCATATCAATGTCCCATTGTAATCTCTGACAGCCCTCCACAACACACATCCACAACACCGCTGACCTTCGTGTCTCTGCAAATTTACTAACCCATCCCTCCATTTCATCATCCAGGTCATTTATAAAAATCACAAAGGGTAGGGGTCCCAGAGCAGATCGCTGAGGCACACCACTGGTCATCGACCCCCATGCAGAATATGACCGGTCTACAACCACATTTTGCCTTCTGCGGGCAAGCCAGTTCTGGATCAACTAAGCAATCTCCCTTTGGATCCCATGCCTCCTTACGTTCTCAATCAGCCTTGCATGGGGCACCTTGTCAAGTGCCTTGCTAAAATCCATATACCCTACATCTACGACTCTGCCTTCATCAAACCGTTTTGTCACATCCTCAAACAATTCAATCAGGCTCAGAGGCACGACCTGCCTTTCACAAAGCCATGTTGACTATTTCTAATCATATTATGCCTCTCCAAAGGTTCATAAACCCTGCCTTTCGGGATCTTCTCCATCAACTTACCACCAACTGAATTAAGACTCACTGTCCCATTATTTCCGAAGGGTTATTCCCACTCCCTTTCTTGAAAAAGGGAACAACATCCGCAATCTTCCAGAACCTCTCCCGTCCTCACCGATGATGCAAAGATAATCCTACTCAGAACCCCAAAGAAATTTCCCCAGGACATTTGCCAGATTACTTCCTTACGTTTCCCTGAATACATCTGTTTCCAATCTATGCTTGAAAGCCCAGCGACTGAACCTTCCTGAGCAGCCTTCTGTGCGGGACCTTGTCAAATGCCTTGCTAAAGTCCAGACCGACATCATCCACTAACTTGCCTTCTCACTACCATGTCAGGTACAGAGGCCTTAACTTTCCTTGTTACCTTTTGAACCTTTCTTAAAGAGCGGGACAACCTTAGCCATCTCCCAATCCTTCGGTACCTTACCTGCCGGTAAACACAACTTAAGTATATCTGCATCCCTCAAGGTCGGAGGAAACATGTTGTAAGTCGCTGGGGACTTCCATCCTAACTAGCATCATGTCTGCAAACACGTCCTCTTCTATAATCTGCGCGGAGTCTTTGAACTCACTCTGCTTTGCCTCATAGACTCCATTTAGGATCTTGCTCATTTTTCTGGTTCCACACATAGATTACCCTTCGGTAATCCAGAAGATCAATTTTGTGCCTTGTAATTCCCTTTCTCTTATAATTCATGTATAATCCCTTGGGATTCTACTTCACCTTTTCTGCTGGGACAAACTCGTGACTTTTCTTAGTCCTCCATATGTCTTTCTTAAGTGCTGTCTTGCAATTTCTTCTACTCCACAAATTCCTCGCTCCCCACACGTGCTATGATCCTCCATCTATATTCTTCACCATGGCCACAATTTCTCCTGAAAACCAAGGTTCCCAAAAAGAACCGGCTATACTTACAGTACCTTCTATTCCGACATGCATACACAAGCTTTGAACTCTCAAAATTACACCTTTGATAGTCTCCCACGTATCAGGTTCACCTTTGACAGAAAACAGCCTATCCCAATCACACTTCTCAGAATATTTCGGATAGCTTAAAACTCCAGCACATCTAATTATTTTACCGTGCGGGTATCGCAGTCCATTCCTGGAAAGTTAAATCACCTCCTGTAACAGATTATGTTTCTTGCAAGAGGGTGCGGTCTCTCTAAAAATTGTTCCTCTTAACCCCGCAGATAAAGCCTCACCAGACGAGTTCCCCAGTCTGTACTGACAAAGTGGTGGCGTGACATATTCCCGATACTAGTAACGCCACAGTTGCCCCTTTAATTGCCCTCGTGCTGTCGCGTCTAAAAGGAGGGAACCCCGGAATATCAAGCTGCCAATCCTACCCTTCTTGCAGCCAAGTCTTACTAATGGCTACCATATCGTAATTCCTTGTGTTGATCCAAGACCTGAGCTCATCCCCCTTTCCTTCAATACCGTTTTGCATTGAAATATACGCAGGTCACGTTAGTCGCAACATACCCAACCTGTTTTAATTCCTGACTTTGTCCGAAGTCTTAACAATTTCTGTTTGAGAAACTTGGTTAAGTACATGGATGGGACGGCATGATCTGACGGATTCGACACAGTGATCGGGAGCAGTGCGTGGAAATCGCAATACCCCCAACCCCCGCCTCACCCACAACTCCCCCCTACCACACCCTAGCGTCGGATCGCAGAACCGGGGCCATGTGCGGTAAAAGTTTCGCTGTGGGATTCCGAGACGAGGGCCGCAATCTCACCCATGACTAACATATTCGCCACTATGGATAAATAACTGGTTAGTTTAATCATTCTGACCAGACGCACCGCCTCTCACTCATCCATGACTCCTCACTGTCGCTCCCCTTCACAGTGGACTCTTCTTCCAGCCTCTCCCTCTTCCCTTCCAAATCGCTCCACTCTCCTCGCCACACAAAACACTGAACCCTCCTTTCTATGAACCCGGTCAGTTTACCACACCCTCCGCACTGCACACATTCACTCATTTTGCTGCAAACTCGTCTCCCCCTCCCCTTCCTCGGCGCGATTTTCCCTCACCTCTCCTTCCTCGCTGCCCCTATCGCTCACCCACACCACCTCGGTACACTGCACACCCATCCTCCCTCACCCCTTACTGTCGCTCAACACACCTCCCCCCAATTCCGCCCTTCCCTCCCAACCTCGGCAAAAAAGACCTCCCACTCCCTTTCTCTTACCCCTCTACACCTTTCTCTCTACCTCGCTCTCCTCACTCCAGCTCTCTCCCCTTGCTCCAACCATCTCTAAAGCCCTCTCTCCATATCCCCCGTGACTATCCACTCAACATCATACATTGCCAGGTATGATGATGCGGCCATCACTGAATCGTGGCTGAAGGATGATTGCAGTTGGGAGCTGAATGCCCAAGGTTACATGTTATACAAGAGGGATAGGAAGGCAGGCAGAGTGGGTAGTGTGGCTCTACTGGTAAAGAATAGCATCAGATCAGTAGGAAGATGTTACATAGGATTGGAAGTTGTTGAATCTTTGTGGGTTGAATTAAGAAACAGCAAGTGTAAAAAGACGCTGATGACAGTTATATAGAGGCCTCTAACAGAGGCTGGGAGGTGGACCACAGGTTACAACAGGAAATAGAAAACGCTGGTCAAAAGGGCAATGTTATGGTAGTCATGAGACATGTTAACATGATGGTCAATTGGAAAAATCAGGTTGGTAATGAATCTCAAGGGAGCGAGTGTGTTGAATGCCAGAGGGATAGCCTTTTAGAGCAGTTTGTCGTTGAGCCTACTATGGGATCAGCTATACTGGATTTGGCTGCTATATAATGAACGGGAGGCGATTAGGGAGCTTAAGGTAGAAGAACCCTTAGGAAAATGTGGTCGCAACATTAGTGCGAGCATCTAAACATTAGAAGGAAAAGATGAAATATGAATGCAAGCTAGCAAATAATATCAAAGTGGAATACAAAAGTTTTTTTCCCAAGTCAAGTATGTTAAAAATAAAAAAGATAAATTGGAGTGGATCAAGGACCGCTAGAAAGTGAGGCAGGAGAAATAATAACCGGGTACAATGAGATGGCTGATGAAACTAAATCAGTATTTTGCATCAGTCTTCACTGTGGAAGACACTAACAACACGCCTGATATTGTGGTGTGTGATGGAAGAGAAGAAGGTGCAGTTACTATTACAAGAGAGAAGGTGCTCAAAATACTGAAAGACCTAAAGGTACACAAGTCACCGTGACCAGAAGAACTGCACCCTGGGGTGCTGAAAGAGGTAGCGTTATTGATTCTGCTGGCATTAGAAATTATCTTGCAATAATCATTAGACTCCAGCATGGTGTCGGAGGACTGGAAAACTGCAGATGCCACTCCACTCTTTAAGAAAGGAGGAAGGCAGCAGAAAGGCAACTATAGACCAGTTAGCCTGACCTCAGTTGTTGGGAAGATGTTAGAATCAATTGTTAAGGATGAGGTGATGGATTAGCTGGTGACACAGGACAAGATAATACAAAGTCAGCATGGTTTCCTTCAGGGAAAATCCTGCCTGACGACTCGTTTGGAATTTCTCAAGGAGATTACAAGTAGGTTAGATAACGGTGATGCATTGGATGTTGTACATTTGGAACTTCACAAGGCCTTTGATCAGGTGCACACACATGAACTGCTTACCCGGTTAAGAGTCCATGGTATTACAGGAAAGTCACTAAAATGGTTAGAGCATTGGCTGATTGGCAGGACGCAGCGAGTTAGAATAAAAGGACCCTTTTCTGGTTGGTTGTCAGTCACTAGTTCCACAGGGGTCAGTGATGGGACCGCTTCTTTTTATGCTTTATACAAATGATTTAGATAATGAAATAGATTGTTTTGTTGCCAAGTTTTCAGATGATACGAAGGTTGGTGGAGGGGCACTAGTGTTGAGGAAACAGGTAGGATGAAGGATTTAGTTCAGGAGAATGGGCAAGAAAGTGACACATGAAGTACAAGGTGGGAAAATGTACGGTCATACAACTTGGTAGCAGAAACAAATGTGCAGACTATTTTCTAAACTGGGAGAAATTCCAGGAATCTAAGATGCAGGGGGAGATGGGAGTCCTTGTGCAGAACACCATGAAGGTTAACTTACAGGCTCATTCGGTGGTGAGGAAGGCAAATGCCATGTTAGCATTCATTTCAAGCGGTCTAGAATACAAGAGCCATGATCTGATGCGGAGGTCTTATAAGGTACTGGTGAGGCCTCACCTTGAGTATTTTGAACAGCTTTGAGCCCGTCATCTTAGAAAAGATGTGCTGCCATTGGAGAGAGTCCAGAGGCGGTTCACAAGGATGATTCCAGGAATGAAAGGGTTATCACACGAGGAGCGTTAGATGGCTCTGGGTCTGTATTCGCTGGAATTCAGAAGGATGAGAGGAATATCATTGAATCCTTTCAAATGTTGAAAGGCCCGGACAGAGTAGGTGTGGGAAGGATGTTTCCATCGTGGGACAGTCTAGGACAAGAGAGCACAGCCTCGGGATAGAGGGGCGCACTTTCAGAAACAAAGATCCGGAAAAATTTCCCGAGCCAAAGTATGGTGGGTGTGTGGAATTGATTGCCACATGCAGCGGTGGTGGCCAGATCATTGGGTATGTTTAAGGCAGAGATTGACAAGTTCTTGATTGGACATGACAACGAACATCACGGGGAGAAGAGCGGGAACTGGGATTGAGATGGAGGGGAAAAGGTTAAGTCATGATTGAATAGCGGAGCAGACTCGATAGGCGAGATGGCCTCATTCTGCTCCCATGTCTTATGGTCTCTCTCTCTCTCTCCTTCTCTCTTTTCCCCACCATCTCTCCACACACTCACTTTCATCTGCAGCTACCCGCTCTTCACTTTCCACACACAACTTTGTCAACACCTCTCTCCACTTCACACGCCTCTTATTCCTCAGCCTCATTCCATCTCTACCTCCACCCTCATATAAAGATCACTTAACAAGTCAGTAGCTCGGTAACCGCGAACGCTGCAGATTTCAGATTCTCGGTAATGTTCGTTATATTGAGGAAATCACAGTTAGGAACGCCACGGGCTGGTTTATGTATGTTGCCGGGGGTGGGGGGGGGGTGCTCTGGTAGCCGATCCAAATGCAAGACACAGACCCTGAAGTACTGGGAGCAGGGCTAAGATTAACCAGAATGCAACGGAAGTCAGGAGGAAAGGACGCTGGACATGGACACAGGCCCTGGACGAGACAAGCACACCGAGCCTGGTCTAGGACTCAGAATGTCAAAGCGGGATCTGGATGAGGAACTTGGAACTAGATGTCTGGACTAGGACTCCGAGCCAGAGACTGGACAGTGACCCGGAACATGGGTCTTGATTCGGGCTCGGAACCTGGATCCAGTCGAGGACTCGGGACTAGGAACAGACTAGACACAAGATAACACTGGGATTACAGCGACGTGGCTTGGACTAGACCAGGATCTTGGACGTGGCTAGGGCTGGACGAGGAATCTCCAGGACCAGGCTGGGCGAGCTACTCCTGGGCTCGGTGAGGCACCAGAACTGGATGAGGACACGAAGCTCAGACTTGGACGGGGCTGGAACACGGCGCCCTGACTTGATCTTGGAACACAGAGCCTTGGTGTTGGAGTACAGGGTCACAGAGCCGGGACCCCTCCTTGGGAACAGGTCTGAAAGCCGGGGTTCTACACAGAACACAGAACCAGGACCCCTCCTTGGAAACAGGTCTGAGAGCCGGGGTTCTACACAGAACACTGAACCAGGACTCCTCCTTGGGAACAGGACTTAGAGCCGGGGATCTATACAGAGTCAGGACCCCTCCTAAGGCCGGGACTCTTTCCTTGACGGACACTAAACACAGGGACACAAAGAGACAGATCCAAACTCAGTAATAGATACCTCCATATCTTGGCATGCTGAGGCTCCAGTCTCACTCCGGCGGTTGAACTTAACGGCGATACAGGCAAGGACGCAGTCGAGGTTACAGGCAAGGTAGCAGGCGCAGGAAACTGACGAAGGTTAGTGCCAAAATAACTGTTGAGATAAGATGCCGAACTAACTGCCAGAATTTCAGAAGTGCAGGGACAGGAAGAAAGGAGAGAACAGTCCAGCAGACGGAAGATGAATCCCGAAGCTATTTATGGAGCCAGCGCAAAACGAGAATCAGGTGCCTCAATTAAGGCAGCCACTGGACCCAGGGAAAACAGGAAATCCCGGAATGAGGATCGATGAACCGGACCGTAAACCGGAATGCGGATTTCACGGACCGGACCATGACACTCACTCCAGTACAATCGCATGTTTATTGTGATTGTTTTTCTCAGTTAATCTGAGAGGGGGTAAGTTCAAAGGAGATGTGAGAGGCAAGTTCTTTCACACAGAGATTGGTGGGTGTCTGGAATGCCTGGGCTGAGGTAGCGGCAGATATATTAGAAACTTTTAAGAGACGCTGAGACAGGCACATAAATGTGAAGAACATGGAGGGAGATGGACATTGTGCAGGCACAAGGAATCAGTTTAGTGGCCATTTAGTTGCTAATTTATTTGGTTGAGCTCAACATGATGGGCCGAACTTTGTTGACGTACTTTGTTACGTCAGCAATATTTCAATGTTATTTTCAGTTCGGTGCATTGTTTTACCGTACCGAGCTGCAGAAATTCTTTCAGCCTTTTGTCCAACTTTGCAAACTCATTCCTGATTCCCACATCACTCTCTGGGACTGGGAGCCTTTCCCCATCACCAGGTCTGAGGAAAAGCGGGGAATCCTCTGTCGCGGTTTCCTTCTCTGTGAGTTCTGTGATTTCCTGTAAACATGGAAGGTGTTGAGTGATGGACTGAGTGAAGGAGAATGGTGAAGACATTATCTGCTCAATGATGAGACGTCTCAGTGACTTTGATCACAGGAACAGTCACTGGGCAGCCTCTACACCCATGCTGTAAATTATTGGGTTCGATAATTAGCAGCAAAGCACATGACTGTGGAAATTACAAATCAGAATGCTATTAGAGTCACAGAGCCCAGCAGCACTGGAACAGGCTCTTCGGCCCTTCTAGTCAATACGGACCTGTTTTTGTTTTTACTGTCAACAACCTGCATACAGTTCCCATCCATGCCCTTACCCAAATTTCTCTTTAGTTTCTAACTCGTACCCACATCCACCACTTCCATTGGCAGCTCATTCTACACTCTCACCAACCTCTGAGTGAAGAATCCCCCTTCAGATTCTCCAAAAATATTTCACCTTTCACCCTGTGACAGTGGGAGAGTGGGTATGGAACCGGAGGAAATAGCAGAGGTACTTAATGAATACTTTGCTTCAGTATTCACTATGGAAAAGGATCTTAGTGATTGTACTGATGACTTGCAGCAGACTGAAAAGCTTGAGCATGTAGATATTAAGAAAGAGGATGTGCTGCAGCTTTTGGAAAGCATCAAGTTGGATAAGTCGCTATGGATATGAACATTTGGAGTGCTATAATATGATTAGTAATAGTCAGCATGACTTTGTGAAGGACAGGTCGTGCCTTACGAGCCCGGTTGAATTTTTTGATGATGTGACTAAACACATTGATGAAGAAAGAGCAGTAGATGTAGTGTATATGGATTTCAGCAAGGCATTTGATGAGGTAACCCATGTAAGGCTTATTGAGAAAGTAAGGAGGCATGGGATCCAAGGGGACATTGCTTTGTGGATCCAGAACTGGCTTGCCCACTGAAGGCAAAGAGTGGTTGTAGATGGGTCATATTCTGCATGGAGGCCGGTGACCAGTGGAGTGCCTCAGGGATCTGTTCTGGGACCCTTACTCTTTGTGATTTTTATAAATGACCTGGATGAGAAAGTGGAGGGATGGGTTGGTAAGTTTGCTGATGACACAAAGGTTGGATGTTTTGTGGATAGTGTGGATGGCTGTCAGAGTTTACAGCGGGACATTGATAGGATGCAGAACAGGGCTGAGAAGTGGCAGATGGAGTTCAGCCCAGGTAAGTGTGAAGTGGTTCATTTTAGTAGGTCAAATATGATGGCAGTGAAAATGTCGGGACTGAGATGAGGGGAAATGTCTCCACGCCGAGGGTGGTGGATGTCTGTAAATCCACACCACAGAGGGTGTTGAAGACTCGGTGATCGTCCTCACATAAAACAGAGGCTGGCAGATTTGTGGAGACCCAAGGGATCGAGAAAATGAGGATCGATAGAAGCATGTGGCTGAGATGGGAGAGTAGACTCCATCTTGCTGATGGTTAAAGGGGCCGAATGGCCCCCTCCTGTTGTTTCTCACTTAATGTTTCAGTGTTCCTGTCCAGTGAGGCCAGAGGAATGTGAATAGAAATGAGTGTTTATAAACATAGACTGATTTAAATGACAAACACGAGGAAATTTGCAGATGCTGGAAATTCAAGCAACACACACAAAATGCCGGTGGAACGCAGCAGGTTAGGCAGCATCTATAGGGAGAAGCGCTGTCCACGTTTCGGAACGTTTCAGGACTGACGAAGGGTCTCGGCCCGAAGCGTCGACAGCGCTTCTCCCTATAGATGCTGCCTGACCTGCTGCGTTCCACCAGCATTTTGTGTGTGTTGACTGATTTAAAAGAAACCAGCTCATTTTCTGTGTGGTCTGAATTGTGTGTCGGGATGGGAAGTGAATCAAAACTATAACTCTGAGAACTCTGTGACCTGGGGCTGGAGGGAAAGGGATCGGGGAAAATATGGAGGGAAAATCTAAATACGTATGGAAATGATATAGGGAAATAATGAAATAATGTGGGAAATGCGGCGGTGGGTGGGGCAGTATGTGAAGGGCGAGGAACAGTCACCAGTCACATGGGAGACCCTCCAGCGAAACGTGATCATGTTTTACCGCAGATCGGCAGCATTAGCGGGTTTGTTTCCGTGGCCCCGCCCACCGCCTGTGACGCAATGAGAATCACATTGCGCATGCTCACAGGCCTGAGCCGCCAGGCAGTGTTTTTTTCGTTCTTTGTGGAAGTTGGTCAGCGGCGCGTCCGGGTCCGGGTCCGGGTTCGGGATCGGGATCGGGATCGAGAGGGGGTCCTCGCCCCCTTGGACGGGGAGCCGGAGACGGATTATTCTCTGCGGGGCAACACCAACAATTTCCCTTCGGTGAGTATTGAAGCCGGTTCCGAGCGGGGAGGTCTGACGTTGAGTGGTGAGTTAACTTTCCCGAACTCAAACAAGAGAAAATCTGCAGATGCTGGAAATGCGAGCAACGCGCACAAAATGCTGGAGGAACTCAGCAGTCCGGGCAGCATCTAGGGGAAGAATACAGTCGACATTACCGGCCGAAACCCTTCGGCAGGACTGGAGAATAAAAGGTGGGGGTGGGGAGCGGAGAGAGAAACACAAGGTGATCGGTGAAACCTGAAGGGGGAGGGGATGAAGTTTCCCGAACTGGCGGCCTCGCCTCGCTTCCTTCACAGAATCTGCCGGGGTCGGTCCGGGTTGTGAGACCTTCACACCGAACCGTCTGAGATGAGCCGCCGCTCAGCCCCTGTTGTTCTGGTCCTATTAGCAGGATGACGTAAAACACGTTTCTATACTGTTACTGACAGAGAATTGTATAATTGCTGTTCTGTGTGTTATCTGAATGTACTTGCCTGTGATGCTGCCACAAGTCAGTGTTTCTCTGTACCTGTACCTTCCCGTACTTGTGCACTTGGCAATAAATTCAACAGGACCTGAGAAATCTCGGTGAGATTTGATTAGTGATGATCATCTTGGCAGCTCGGTAGGTCGAATGTATGAGACAGTACACTGTTAAATGCAAAACCCTGAACAGTGTTGATGATCAGAGGGATCTTAGACTCCAAGTTCATCGCTCCCTGAAAAAGACTGCACAGATTGATCGGGTGGTTAAGGAAGCAAAGGGCATGGTTGTCTTTATCAGTTGAAGCATTGAGTTCAAAAGTCGGGAAGTTGTGTTGCAGCTTTATAAAACTCGTTAGACCACATCTGGAGTGTTTCATACAGTTCTGTTCGCCCCCATTCTCGGAAGGATGTCGGGGCTTTGGAGTGGGCGCAGAAAAGGTTTACCAGGATATTGCCTGGATTAGAGGGCCTGAGCTTTAACGGGAGGTTGGACAAAATTGTGTTGTTTTCTCTGGAGCCGTGCCAGCTGGGGTGAGACTGGATAGACGTTTATAAGATTACCAGAGGATTAGAAGCAGTGTCTCAGAAAGGCAGCCTCCATTATCAAGGTCCTCCAGCACCCAGGGCATGTGGTTTTCTCAATGTTACCAACAGGTAAGGAGGTACAGAAGTCTGAAGGCTCACACTCAGTGATTCAGGAACAGTTTCTTCCCCTCTGCCATCCGATTGCTAAATGGATATTGAACCCTTGAACACTACCTCACATTTAAAATATATAGTATTTCTGTTTGTTGCACGATTTTTAATTTATTCACAGAAACAAAGAAAACCTACAGCACAATACAAGCCCTTCGGCCCACAAAGTTGTGCCAACATGTCCCTACCTTAGGAATTACTATGGTTACCCATAGCCTTCTATTTTTCTAAGCTAGTATTTCTTTATTTTTCTCCAGTGTCTCCAGGTACCTATCCAAAAGACCATATTCTACCCTCCTCCACCACCGTTGCTGGTAGCCAATTCCACACACTCACCACTCTCTGAGTAAAAAAACTTATCCCTAACATTTCCTCTGCAACTGCTCCCCAGCACCTTAAACCTGTGCTGTCTTTTCATAACCATTTCAGACCTGGGAAAAAGTCTCTGACCATCCACACAATCAATGCCTCTCATCATCTTATACACCTCTATCAGGTCACCTCTCATCCTCCGTTGCTCCAAGTAGAAAAGGCCGAGTTCACTCAAACTATTCTAATAAGGCATGCTCCCCAATCCAGGCAACATCTGTGTAAATATCCTCTGCACCATTTCTGTGGTTTCCACATGCTTCGTGTAGTGAGGCAACCAGAATTGTGCACAGTGGGGTGTGACCAGCATCACATATAGCTGCAACATTACCTCTCGGCTCCTAAATTCAATCCCACGATTGTTGAAGGTCAATATATCATATGCCTTCTTAACCACAGAGTCAACCTGCGTAGCAACTTTGAGTGTCCTATGGACTGGGACCCCAGGATCCCTCTGATCCTCCACACTGCCAAGAGTCTTACCATTAATGTTATATTCTGCCATCATGTTTGACCTAACAAAATGAGCCACTTCACACTTATCTTGGTTGAACTCCATCTGCCACTTTTCAGCCCAGTTTTGCATCCTATCAATGTCCCACTGAAACCTCTGACAGCCCTCCACACTATCCACAACTCCCCCAACCTTTGTGTCATCAGCAAACTTGCTAACCCATCCCTCCACTTCCTCATCCAGGTCATTCATCAAAATCACAAAGAGTAAGGGTCCCAGATATACTGTAAATGATTTAGTTGTTTATTTTTATTATTTTATTTTGTTTTTTTTTCCTTCTATAATATGTATTGCATTGAACTGCTGCTGCACAGTTTTCAAATTTCATGACACACACCGGTGATAATAAACCTGATTCTGATACTGAGTGGACAGACAATCTATTTTTCCTGGGGGTTGAAATGTCTAATATATTTACGGTGAGAGGAGATGTAAGCAGGAAGTTTGTTTCTTTACACAGAGTGGTGGGTAGCTTGAAAACTCTGCCTGGGGTGGGAGACCCGACTGGTCACGTGATCCCGTTTGCCCCTCCCATTTAACAGCAGATGGGCAGCACCTGTGCATCTGTTTCCGAGGCCCTGCCCTCCGGATGATGTGACACTCACTTCGCGCATGTTCACTGTCTCCGGCCGGGCGGTGTTTTCTTTTCCGCTCAGTGCTGAAGTGCATCATCTGTGGGATCGAGGGAAGGGTCCTCACCTCCTGGGTGGGGGAGCCAGGGGTCGGGATCACTGTCTGTGGGCTGAAGATATTGCGTTCCCATCGGTGGGTATTATGACCGATCCCAAGCGGGGAGATCCGATTTTGTCCGTGAGCCGCGAACTGAGGGCCAGTTACTCATTTATGTTCTGATTATCTGGGCTGGTCAAAAATGTGTAGACTTCACTTAATCTGCATTGAACGATCCAAACCTGGAGCCCAGGCTGTCTATTTCCGCAGAGTTGAAACGGGAGACCCGCCAACAGGTCACGTGAGGCTGTTTACTGCAGATCTGCCCCGACCTTCACTTTGTGATGCAAGATGACGTGGTGTGTGCTCAGAGTCCCCGGATGGGTCAGGATGCTTCCTCTATGTTGTGTTGGGGAATCTGACGTTGGTCACTGAGTCCCGTTAACTTCCCCCAACTCGCCTCGTTTCCTGAGGCTGCTCACATTTGTCCTGGAGCTTTCTGGCTGTTGTGTCTTCTCCCAGACTGGGGTGGGTGAGAAAGGAGAAGTTCCCAGGTTGTGGGGATCTTTGTTTTCACTGCCTGCTTTACCGAGGGACTGGGAAGTCTAGGGGGGAGAATGGTTTCTGTGATGTGCACATGGCCAAGTGGTTAAGCAATCTGAAGGTCATGAGTTTGAGCCTCAGGCCAGGCAGTGCGTTGTATCCTTGAGCATGGCACTTAACCACACATTGCTCCTGCACGTTTATAGCCCAGATGGATCAAATCACCTAATCCTGTTCCTGTGTCTTATGTATTACCATGACAGAATGATGGCTCCTTCTTATCCCATATTGTTTTGTGATGTGTGAGGGACAATAAAAGATTGTTCACTGAGATTATTATATTTGGCTTCAACGTTTAAATTTCAGTGAGTTTTGTTCTTAGTAACATTAAGCAGAAATGTTTGGTTCTCCTTTTCATTGTTAATGTGCTTCATTATCTCTCTGGTTAATGTTAGACCTGTGGTGAGAGGTTTATTGGAAGAAAAACCCCAACTGGAAGCAAACCATGACTGAAGATGTGGGAACAACAAGAAGTGAACTGGCCCGAGGACTGAGAGCATCAGCTGGAGAGAAGAACTCTGAATCAGCTGACTTGGAGTTCCCAGTGAGTCAGTGAGGAGGAAGTTTGGTGAGTCTCATTTACTCAAACACTGGTCCTTTATACATTACATCCCTGTATAAGGGAAGGTGGGAAATAGTTGGTGAGACTGAATGTGCCCAGAAGAACCATTTATGCTTCTGTCAGACACAGTTGCAATCACTCCAGGTCTGGCAATGTGCTTCCAGCAGCCCAGCCCTTTAAAGTCACTCGCATTTTGTGGAAGGGTGGAAATCGGGCAGAATCTCAAGTTGCTGGAGATCTGCACTAAAAACTGAAAATTTTTGAAGTCATCCTGACAAAATGTTACTAACCTGAATTATAAAGATTGTTCCTCTCCCCATAGCTGTTCCTTACATGCTGAGCAGTTTGGTAATTCCAATTTCTTTTTATTACATTCACTCTGGATTGGTTTATGTTTCCTGAAATGTACCGTTTTTAATGTGGAAGTGGAAATGGCTCACTCTGTGACAGTTGAACAATGAAGTAACCACAACTTTTCCCTGCAAATTACCCTGGTGCCAATTAGTTTGTTATTCCTAGAAATGTGTTCAGTACAGTTGTTGTGAACAAGGTTTATAAGAATAATCTCAGGAATGTTCGGCGTTATGTATGAGGAGCATTTGATTGTTTTGGACCTGTGCTCAATGGAGTTCAGAGGGACGGTGGGGGTGGTGGGGGATGTATGGTTAAGTAAACCTACCAAATGCTGAAAAGCCTGGATACAGTGGACATGGAGAGGATGTTTCCATTAGACTGTGATCTGACAGCAAAGTCTCGGAATAAAGAAGCTTCCCTTTAAAACTGAGTGGAGAAAAAAATTTGGCCAGAAGATGTCTGATCTGTGGAATTTGTTGCCGCAGAGGTTGGTTGAAGCTGCCATTTGGGTATATTTATGACAGAGATTAATATATTCATGATTGCTGAGTAGCTCAGGGTTACAGGAGGAAGGCAGGAATATGGTGTTGGAATAAAAATCAGCTGTGGTTAAATGGTGGGGCAGACCAGATGGATCGAATCACCTAATTCTGTTCCTGACTGAATGATGGCTCCTCCTTATCCCATATTGTTTTGTGATGTGTGAGTGACAATAAAAAAATGTTTACTGAGATCGTTATATCAGCCTTCAACGTTTTGTTCTTAGTAACATTAACTAGAAATGTTTGGTTCTCCTTTTTATTGTTATTGTGTTTCATTATCTCCCTGGTTAAAGTTAGACCTGCGGTGAGAGGTTTATTGGAAGAAAAACCCCAACTAGAAGCAAACCACGGCTGAAGACGAGGGAACAGCAACAAATGAACCAGCCTGAGGACTGAGAACATTAACTGGAGAGAACAGCTCTGCCTCAAGATACTCGGAGATTCCATTGATTCAGTCAGGAGAAAGTTTGGTGAGTCTCATTTACTCAAACACTGATCCTTTAGACATTACATACCTGTATAAGGGAAGGTGGGATATAGTTGGAGTGAGACTGAATGATAGATAGATAGATAGATACTTTATTCATCCCCATGGGGAAATTCAACATTTTTTTCCAATGTCCCATACACTTGTTGTAGCAAAACTAATTACATACAATACTTAACTCAGTAAAAATATGATATGCATCTAAATCACTCTCTCAAAAAGCATTAATAATAGCTTTTTAAAAGTTCTTAAGTCCTGTCGGTTGAATTGTAAAGCCTAATGGCATTGGGGAGTATTGACCTCTTCATCCTGTCTGAGGAGCATTGCATCGATAGTAAGCTGTCGCTGAAACTGCTTCTCTGTCTCTGGATGGTGCTATGTAGAGGATGTTCAGGGTTTTCCATAATTGACCGTAGCCTACTCAGCGCCCTTCGCTCAGCTACCGATGTTAAACTCTCCAGTACTTTGCCCACGACAGAGCCCGCCTTCCTTACCAGCTTATTAAGACGTGAGGCGTCCCTCTTCTTAATGCTTCCTCCCCAACACGCCACCACAAAGAAGAGGGCGCTCTCCACAACTGACCTATAGAACATCTTCAGCATCTCACTACAGACATTGAATGACGCCAACCTTCTAAGGAAGTACAGTCGACTCTGTGACTTCCTGCACAAGGCATCTGTGTTGGCAGTCCAGTCTAGCTTCTCATCTAACTGTACTCCCAGATACTTGTAGGTCTTAACCTGCTCCACACATTCTCCATTAATGATCACTGGCTCCATATGAGGCCTAGATCTCCTAAAGTCCACCACCATCTCCTTGGTCTTGTTGATATTGAGACGCAGGTAGTTTGAGTTGCACCATATCACAAAGTCCTGTATCAGTTTCCTATACTCCTCCTCCTGTCCATTCCTGACACATCCCACTATGGCCGTGTCATCAGCGAACTTCTGCACATGGCAGGACTCCGAGTTATATTGGAAGTCTGATGTGTACAGGGTGAACAGGACCGGAGAGAGTACGGTTCCCTGCGGCGCTCCTGTGCTGCTGACCACCGTGTCAGACCTACAGTCTCCCAACCACACATACTGAGGTCTATCTGTCAAGTAATGTGCCCAGAACAACCAGTTATGCCTCTGTCAGACCCAGTTGCAATCACTGCAGGTCTGGTAATGAGCTTCCAGCAGCCCAGCCCTTTAAAACCACTCCTATTCTGTGGAAGTCGAATCCGGATAAAGTCACTCAGAGACCGTACGGTACAAACTCTTTATTCCAAGCACCCGGGGCTTACTTAGTTAGTCGCTCAAACAGGAACAGTCTGTGACTGTTCCCACCCAATCCACTAACTGACTAACAATTCCCCTTACACCACAGATATATCCATCCAGATACCCCCACACAAGACAGGCTGGAGCCAAAGATTGTTTGTCAGGAAAAAATATCCCAGGTTCCATGGTGGGATAGTCACCCCTCTCTGCAGAGTAGTTCTCTTCCTTGTAAGCCTGTCGTACTTGTGAATGTATGCTTGGAAAATTTTGGTTAGTTGGCATATATATTTCCCCACGTCTTCCCCTTGGGTATGAATATCCAATTTTGCTGGTAGACTTTCTGGGAGCAATGGTACACAAGATCTTAGTCCCCAGGGTGTCTTCATGGGCCGTACATAAATGATTTCAGCTGATGACAAACCTGTTTTCCCCTGTGGGGTAACCCTCATGTGGAACTGGGTGACGGTAGAACCTTCAACCGAGTCCAGTCTCCTCTGTTAGTTTGGCCAATTTACTCTTCAGAGTGCCATTGGCTTTCTCCACTGTGCCAGCGGCCCGTGGGTGGTGTACACAGTGGAATTGTTGCTTGATAGCTAGTTCGTTACGTATGCCTTTGTTTACTTTCATCACGAAGTGTGGGTCATTGTCAGAGCTCAGCATCTCTGCCAGGCCGTACCTGGGAAGTATTTCCCGTAATAATACCTTCACAACAGTCATAACAGTATTATTGGTAGTTGGAACAGCTTCAACCCATCTACTAAACACATCTATAATATCTAAGCAGTATCTATAGCAATGTACTCTAGGCAATTCAATAAAATCAACTTGTAGACACAAAAAGGTCCACCTGGCAAGGGAGTCGTGCCCAGTGTGCAGGGTACAGGTTACCAACCATTACCTCCTTTCCCAGGTGTGTACAATTATGTATCTAATCGACCAATATTGGTAAAAACTGTGTAGGAACACAAACCTGTCCCACTGGGGTGATCCAAAAACCTAGGTTGGGGTCTTTCGGGCACCCCATCTGGGACCACAGTTTTCACTACTCCTCAGAGGCGTCCCCCTGAGAAGAACAAAACTCGAGGTAGCTGTAGAGCAGTGAGTAAGTTGTTTACAAAGGTGGCATTACTAATGGGGTGGCCAGAGGAAGTCAGGAATCCCCATGTTCTCAGAGAGCCCTGTAGTCATGTACAATTCCAAATGTATAACGGGAGTCTGTGTAAATGTTCCCACTTTAGTCTGTTGCTGGGATACAGGGATGAGTCATAGCAAATAGCTCAGCCTTCTGGGCGGAGACAGCTGCTTCAAAAGAGGCCTGCTCATTTACTTCACTGTCCATCACTATCGCATAGTCAGAACATCGTTTTCCTGCTGGATCCACAAAGGAGCTTCCTTATAAAACGCTGCCTCGGGATTGAGGGGATATTGCTAAATGGATGGGAGAGTCTGTCCTTCTTTCATGGTGATCCAGACGGAGACAGTTGGTGCGACAGACTTCCTGGCCTGAAATTACACAGAGATGGGGTACAGCATCTTGGGATTGGACACTATTAAAAGGTTGTCTTACCAGATATCCTGTCTTCATCTCAGACTCCTTCCCGTATTGGACTAGTCCCGCGGCCAAGTCTTGCCAGTCTCCCTCGGTGCTGGAGGCTTGTTTCGTTAGGGTGTAGGCCAGGAACCCTGGGCTCTTTGGCTTGAACCCAGTGCAAACCCTAATGGTGGTATGCGGAACTACCAGTTCTGTCTGTCGCCAAAGGAAATCTGGAAATTCGGCCAGTAATGCAATACCGTCTCTTCCTTTAACCTGTCTAATCACTGTGACTGGGAACTTCTGTCCGTCGAGGGGTGCATAATATTGGCTTTCCTCAGTGGCGCACCCCGTAGGGTTAAAGCACAGAGTCACATGAGGGTCGGCTGCTGGCAGAAGGAGTGGAGTCCAAATTAAATGCCCTCCACTTGGGGGTCGGAAACTGGGGAAGCTGCCGGTTATTCACCTGTCAAGGGTGACAGCATTGTCTGTGCAAAGAATCTCGACTTCCAACAGACAGAGCAAGTCTCTCCCTGCTAGATTACACCCCCGTCTGGTGGTGACTGTAAATGAAACCTCACACTGGCTCCCCTGGAATTCCACCTGCAGTGGCTGGGTACGTGAATATGTACGTTCCGTGCCTTCGAACCCTGACAGAGTGATTATAACGTCTGATAGCTGGAATCGCTTTTCTGATACTATTTCCTGATTGAGTGTTGTGGTTGTGGTTGCCTCATATCAATCATAAACATAAACAAACAATGCTAAAGAGGAATAGTGAGGTAGTGTTCATAGACCACTTAGAAATCTGATGGCAGAGGGAAGCTGTTTCTAAAATGTAACATAACAAGACCAAAACATAATCTTACCAATGCTTGATGCTTGGTTACTACCATGTCACCATAATTGTTTTTATGAGTGTTCGCTAACCATTGCTCTCCTCTTGCTCCTTTACTTCTGGAGACTTGCATTTTTAAAACGGGCATTATTGGTAAAGCCAGCAGATACTGTGCTGGTGGTATGATTACGTAGTGGTTAGCATAAAGCTTTTCAGCACCAGCGACCCGGGTTCCCTCCTGCCACTGTCTGGATGTTCTCAATGTGACCACATGGATTTCCTCCTGGTGGTCCAGTCTCGAAAGACAAAGGGGTTGGAATTACTAAGTTGTGGACATGTTATGTTGGCACTGGAGGCACGGTGACACTTGTGGGCTGTCCCCAGCAAAATTCACGGACCTGCATTGGTCGTTGTTTTACTGAACAGTATGTTTCAATGTACATTGTGACAAGCTAATCCTTGCCAAACTATCTGCCTAACCTTAGGACTGTATGCCTGTATTTATAAGGCCAGGATCCCCAATGTGGGATCCAGCACAACCCTCAGACTGTGCTAGCTGTTGACACAAACGATGTATTTCACCATGTGTTTGCATCTTTCGATGTACGTGTGACAAATAAAGCTAATCCGATTTTAGGGCAGGCTGTAGTGGATTGGTTAATGTGTTTCTGGCTGGAAGCTCACTTGCTGTGACTCCTCCTTACCTTATAAACTTTCCTCAGATCCGGCGGACAAGTATGTTCCCATTGCCTTTATCGGGCTTCAGTTCTGAGGACTGGGTGGAGGAGTTGATCTTCTTGGAATATTGGGAGTTGATGGAAAGCGGAATCTAAGAGAGGCACTTACATCATGAAGATCTTGAAGTAGAAATGTTCTCAGTAGCAGAAAGGTAATGGTCTGGACTGTGTTGTTGGTGGAGAAGTGGAGGCAGACTCAGCCATAGCAGGGCTACTTAAAAGGAAAGGATCTACAGAGCTGTAATGAGAGGGGCAAGATTTGTCTCATACAAAAGAGGTACAGGCTCAGCCATACTGAATCTTTTCTGAGATGCTGTGAGGTCCCAGTCTTTGGCCCATCTGCATTCTCCCAACACAACACTGCACCCCTCTCCTATCCCCAAGCCACCATTACCAGTTTTGTTCCCCTGCCTATTTCTTTCAGCGTATTGCCCAGACATTTTACCCACTGGGTCTCCTATTCCCTTACCCTATGTTCCATCTGCCCACCATCCCTCCATCATCTGGTTCCACTAATCACCTTTCTTAATGATCAGATTCTGTCATGTGTGACCTCTTTTACAACATGGAACCGTACAGAATGGGAACAGGTTCCGTGACCCGTAATGTCTGACTATAGGTGTTGGAACCCCACCATCCAGGCCACACTCTCTTCTCACTACTTCCATAGGGCAGGAGCTATAAGAGCCTTAGGTTCCTCACCACCAGGTTCAGGAACAGTTATTACCCTATAACCATCAGGCTCCTGAACCAGCTTGGATAACTTCACTCACCTCAAATCTGAACTGATTCCACACCCTAATGACTCACTTTCAAAGAGTTTACAGCTCCCATTTTCTGTATTACTTATTTACTTCCTTTTTATTATTTGCCTTCTTTTCCACTGTAACGCTCTGCAATGTTTCACTGCTAACGTAATGGTTTCTCTGTAGCAGCAATGTTTGGGTTATGACTGGAGATAACGGGGCTTATGAATGTGGGTACTATCCAACGAGAGGAATGTTGTTCTTTCTTGGGGTCTGGAAGAGGGATTTTCGCTGTCTTTGGTTGGTAAGAGGAGGGAGAAGGAAGATGCATGTGGAGAGAGCTGGTAGGCCACTGGACGGAGTGGACTGGGTAAGAGGAGGGAGAAGGAAGACGCATGTGGAGAGAGCTGGTAGACCACTGGATGGAGTGGACTGGGTAAGGAGAGAGCTGGTAGACCACTGGACGGAGTGGACTGGGTAAGAGGAGGGAGAAGGAAGACGCATGTGGAGAGAGCTGGTAGACCACTGGACGGAGTGGACTGGGTAAGAGGAGGGAGAAGGAAGACGCATGTGGAGAGAGCTGGTAGACCACTGGACGGAGTGGACTGGGTAAGAGGAGGGAGAAGGAAGACGCATGTGGAGAGAGCTGGTAGACCACTGGACGGAGTGGACTGGGTAAGAGGAGGGAGAAGGAAGACGCATGTGGAGAGAGCTGGTAGACCACTGGACGGAGTGGACTGGGTAAGAGGAGGGAGAAGGAAGACGCATGTGGAGAGAGCTGGTAGACCACTGGACGGAGTGGACTGGGTAAGAGGAGGGAGAAGGAAGACGCATGTGGAGAGAGCTGGTAGACCACTGGAGGGAGTGGACTGGGTAAGAGGAGGGAGAAGGAAGACGCATGTGGAGAGAGCTGGTAGACCACTGGAGGGAGTGGACTGGGTAAGAGGAGGGAGAAGGAAGACGCATGTGGAGAGAGCTGGTAGACCACTGGAGGGAGTGGACTGGGTAAGAGGAGGGAGAAGGAAGACGCATGTGGAGAGAGCTGGTAGACCACTGGAGGGAGTGGACTGGGTAAGAGGAGGGAGAAGGAAGACGCATGTGGAGAGAGCTGGTAGGCCACTGGACGGAGTGGACTGGGTAAGAGGAGGGAGAAGGAAGACGCATGTGGAGAGAGCTGGTAGACCACTGGACGGAGTGGACTGGGTAAGAGGAGGGAGAAGGAAGACGCATGTGGAGAGAGCTGGTAGACCACTGGACGGAGTGGACTGGGTAAGAGGAGGGAGAAGGAAGACGCATGTGGAGAGAGCTGGTAGACCACTGGACGGAGTGGACTGGGTAAGAGGAGGGAGAAGGAAGACGCATGTGGAGAGAGCTGGTAGACCACTGGACGGAGTGGACTGGGTAAGAGGAGGGAGAAGGAAGACGCATGTGGAGAGAGCTGGTAGGCCACTGGACGGAGTGGACTGTGTAAGAGGAGGGAGAAGGAAGACGCATGTGGAGAGAGCTGGTAGACCACTGGACGGAGTGGACTGGGTAAGAGGAGGGAGAAGGAAGACGCATGTGGAGAGAGCTGGTAGACCACTGGACGGAGTGGACTGGGTAAGAGGAGGGAGAAGGAAGACGCATGTGGAGAGAGCTGGTAGACCACTGGACGGAGTGGACTGGGTAAGAGGAGGGAGAAGGAAGACGCATGTGGAGAGAGCTGGTAGACCACTGGACGGAGTGGACTGGGTAAGAGGAGGGAGAAGGAAGACGCATGTGGAGAGAGCTGGTAGACAACTGGACGGAGTGGACTGGGTCAGAGGAGGGAGAAGGAAGACGCATGTGGAGAGAGCTGGTAGACCACTGGACGGAGTGGACTGGGTAAGAGGAGGGAGAAGGAAGACGCATGTGGAGAGAGCTGGTAGACCACTGGACGGAGTGGACTGGGTAAGAGGAGGGAGAAGGAAGACACATGTGGAGAGAGCTGGTAGGCCACTGGACGGAGTGGACTGGGTAAGAGGAGGGAGAAGGAAGACGCATGTGGAGAGAGCTGGTAGACCACTGGACGGAGTAGACTGGGTAAGAGGAGGGAGAAGGAAGACGCATGTGGAGAGAGCTGGTAGACCACTGGACGGAGTGGACTGGGTAAGAGGAGGGAGAAGGAAGACGCATGTGGAGAGAGCTGGTAGACCACTGGACGGAGTGGACTGGGTAAGAGGAGGGAGAAGGAAGACGCATGTGGAGAGAGCTGGTAGACCACTGGACGGAGTGGACTGGGTAAGAGGAGGGAGAAGGAAGACGCATGTGGAGAGAGCTGGTAGGCCACTGGACGGAGTGGAGTGGGTAAGAGGAGGGAGAAGGAAGACGCATGTGGAGAGAGCTGGTAGACCACTGGACGGAGTGGACTGGGTAAGAGGAGGGAGAAGGAAGACGCATGTGGAGAGAGCTGGTAGACCACTGGAGGGAGTGGACTGGGTAAGAGGAGGGAGAAGGAAGACGCATGTGGAGAGAGCTGGTAGGCCACTGGACGGAGTGGACTGGGTAAGAGGAGGGAGAAGGAAGACGCATGTGGAGAGAGCTGGTAGGCCACTGGACGGAGTGGACTGGGTAAGAGGAGGGAGAAGGAAGACGCATGTGGAGAGAGCTGGTAGACCACTGGAGGGAGTGGACTGGGTAAGAGGAGGGAGAAGGAAGACGCATGTGGAGAGAGCTGGTAGACCACTGGACGGAGTGGACTGGGTAAGAGGAGGGAGAAGGAAGACGCATGTGGAGAGAGCTGGTAGGCCACTGGACGGAGTGGACTGGGTAAGAGGAGGGAGAAGGAAGACACATGTGGAGAGAGCTGGTAGGCCAGTGGACGGAGTGGACTGGGTAAGAGGAGGGAGAAGGAAGACGCATGTGGAGAGAGCTGGTAGACCACTGGAGGGAGTGGACTGGGTAAGAGGAGGGAGAAGGAAGACGCATGTGGAGAGAGCTGGTAGACCACTGGAGGGAGTGGACTGGGTAAGAGGAGGGAGAAGGAAGACGCATGTGGAGAGAGCTGGTAGACCACTGGACGGAGTGGACTGGGTAAGAGGAGGGAGAAGGAAGACGCATGTGGAGAGAGCTGGTAGGCCACTGGACGGAGTGGACTGGGTAAGAGGAGGGAGAAGGAAGACGCATGTGGAGAGAGCTGGTAGACCACTGGACGGAGTGGACTGGGTAAGAGGAGGGAGAAGGAAGACGCATGTGGAGAGAGCTGGTAGACCACTGGACGGAGTGGACTGGGTAAGAGGAGGGCGAAGGAAGACGCATGTGGAGAGAGCTGGTAGACCACTGGAGGGAGTGGACTGGGTAAGAGGAGGGAGAAGGAAGACGCATGTGGAGAGAGCTGGTAGACCACTGGACGGAGTGGACTGGGTAAGAGGAGGGAGAAGGAAGACGCATGTGGAGAGAGCTGGTAGACCACTGGACGGAGTGGACTGGGTAAGAGGAGGGAGAAGGAAGACGCATGTGGAGAGAGCTGGTAGACCACTGGACGGAGTGGACTGGGTAAGAGGAGGGAGAAGGAAGACGCATGTGGAGAGAGCTGGTAGACCACTGGACGGAGTGGACTGGGTAAGAGGAGGGAGAAGGAAGACACATGTGGAGAGAGCTGGTAGACCACTGGACGGAGTGGACTGGGTAAGAGGAGGGAGAAGGAAGACGCATGTGGAGAGAGCTGGTAGACCACTGGAGGGAGTGGACTGGGTAAGAGGAGGGAGAAGGAAGACGCATGTGGAGAGAGCTGGTAGACCACTGGAGGGAGTGGACTGGGTAAGAGGAGGGAGAAGGAAGACGCATGTGGAGAGAGCTGGTAGACCACTGGACGGAGTGGACTGGGTAAGAGGAGGGAGAAGGAAGACGCATGTGGAGAGAGCTGGTAGACCACTGGACGGAGTGGACTGGGTAAGAGGAGGGAGAAGGAAGACACATGTGGAGAGAGCTGGTAGACCACTGGATGGAGTGGACTGGGTAAGAGGAGGGAGAAGGAAGACGCATGTGGAGAGAGCTGGTAGACCACTGGACGGAGTGGACTGGGTAAGAGGAGGGAGAAGGAAGACGCATGTGGAGAGAGCTGGTAGACCACTGGACGGAGTGGACTGGGTAAGAGGAGGGAGAAGGAAGACGCATGTGGAGAGAGCTGGTAGACCACTGGACGGAGTGGACTGGGTAAGAGGAGGGAAAAGGAAGACGCATGTGGAGAGAGCTGGTAGACCACTGGACGGAGTGGACTGGGTAAGAGGAGGGAGAAGGAAGACGCATGTGGAGAGAGCTGGTAGACCACTGGACGGAGTGGACTGGGTAAGAGGAGGGAGAAGGAAGACGCATGTGGAGAGAGCTGGTAGACCACTGGACGGAGTGGACTGGGTAAGAGGAGGGAGAAGGAAGACACATGTGGAGAGAGCTGGTAGACCACTGGATGGAGTGGACTGGGTAAGAGGAGGGAGAAGGAAGACGCATGTGGAGAGAGCTGGTAGACCACTGGACGGAGTGGACTGGGTAAGAGGAGGGAGAAGGAAGACGCATGTGGAGAGAGCTGGTAGACCACTGGACGGAGTGGACTGGGTAAGAGGAGGGAGAAGGAAGACGCATGTGGAGAGAGCTGGTAGACCACTGGACGGAGTGGACTGGGTAAGAGGAGGGAAAAGGAAGACGCATGTGGAGAGAGCTGGTAGACCACTGGACGGAGTGGACTGGGTAAGAGGAGGGAGAAGGAAGACACATGTGGAGAGAGCTGGTAGACCACTGGACGGAGTGGAGTGGGTAAGAGGAGGGAGAAGGAAGACGCATGTGGAGAGAGCTGGTAGACCACTGGAGGGAGTGGACTGGGTAAGAGGAGGGAGAAGGAAGACGCATGTGGAGAGAGCTGGTAGACCACTGGACGGAGTGGACTGGGTAAGAGGAGGGAGAAGGAAGACGCATGTGGAGAGAGCTGGTAGACCACTGGACGGAGTGGACTGGGTAAGAGGAGGGAGAAGGAAGACGCATGTGGAGAGAGCTGGTAGACCACTGGACGGAGTGGACTGGGTAAGAGGAGGGAGAAGGAAGACGCATGTGGAGAGAGCTGGTAGGCCACTGGACGGAGTGGATTGGGTAAGAGGAGGGAGAAGGAAGACGCATGTGGAGAGAGCTGGTAGGCCACTGGACGGAGTGGACTGGGTAAGAGGAGGGAGAAGGAAGACGCATGTGGAGAGAGCTGGTAGGCCACTGGACGGAGTGGACTGGGTAAGAGGAGGGAGAAGGAAGACGCATGTGGAGAGAGCTGGTAGACCACTGGACGGAGTGGACTGGGTAAGAGGAGGGAGAAGGAAGACGCATGTGGAGAGAGCTGGTAGACCACTGGACGGAGTGGACTGGGTAAGAGGAGGGAGAAGGAAGACGCATGTGGAGAGAGCTGGTAGACCACTGGAGGGAGTGGACTGGGTAAGAGGAGGGAGAAGGAAGACGCATGTGGAGAGAGCTGGTAGGCCACTGGAGGGAGTGGACTGGGTAAGAGGAGGGAGAAGGAAGACGCATGTGGAGAGAGCTGGTAGGCCACTGGACGGAGTGGACTGGGTAAGAGGAGGGAGAAGGAAGACGCATGTGGAGAGAGCTGGTAGACCACTGGACGGAGTGGACTGGGTAAGAGGAGGGAGAAGGAAGACGCATGTGGAGAGAGCTGGTAGACCACTGGACGGAGTGGACTGGGTAAGAGGAGGGAGAAGGAAGACGCATGTGGAGAGAGCTGGTAGACCACTGGACGGAGTGGACTGGGTAAGAGGAGGGTGAAGGAAGACGCATGTGGAGAGAGCTGGTAGGCCACTGGACGGAGTGGACTGGGTAAGAGGAGGGAGAAGGAAGACGCATGTGGAGAGAGCTGGTAGACCACTGGACGGAGTGGACTGGGTAAGAGGAGGGAGAAGGAAGACGCATGTGGAGAGAGCTGGTAGGCCACTGGAGGGAGTGGACTGGGTAAGAGGAGGGAGAAGGAAGACGCATGTGGAGAGAGCTGGTAGACCACTGGACGGAGTGGACTGGGTAAGAGGAGGGAGAAGGAAGACGCATGTGGAGAGAGCTGGTAGACCACTGGACGGAGTGGACTGGGTAAGAGGAGGGAGAAGGAAGACGCATGTGGAGAGAGCTGGTAGGCCACTGGACGGAGTGGACTGGGTAAGAGGAAGGAGAAGGAAGACGCATGTGGAGAGAGCTGGTAGGCCACTGGAGGGAGTGGACTGGGTAAGAGGAGGGAGAAGCAAGACGCATGTGGAGAGAGCTGGTAGACCACTGGACGGAGTGGACCGGGTAAGAGGAGGGAGAAGGAAGACGCATGTGGAGAGAGCTGGTAGGCCACTGGACGGAGTGGACCGGGTAAGAGGAGGGAGAAGGAAGACGCATGTGGAGAGAGCTGGTAGACCACTGGATGGAGTGGACCGGGTAAAAGGAGGGAGAAGGAAGACACATGTGGAGAGAGCTGGTAGACCACTGGACGGAGTGGACTGGGTAAGAGGAGGGAGAAGGAAGACGCATGTGGAGAGAGCTGGTAGACCACTGGACGGAGTGGACTGGGTAAGAGGAGGGAGAAGGAAGACGCATGTGGAGAGAGCTGGTAGACCACTGGACGGAGTGGACTGGGTAAGAGGAGGGAGAAGGAAGACGCATGTGGAGAGAGCTGGTAGACCACTGGACGGAGTGGACTGGGTAAGAGGAGGGAGAAGGAAGACGCATGTGGAGAGAGCTGGTAGACCACTGGACGGAGTGGACTGGGTAAGAGGAGGGAGAAGGAAGACGCATGTGGAGAGAGCTGGTAGACCACTGGAGGGAGTGGACTGGGTAAGAGGAGGGAGAAGGAAGACGCATGTGGAGAGAGCTGGTAGGCCACTGGACGGAGTGGACTGGGTAAGAGGAGGGAGAAGGAAGACGCATGTGGAGAGAGCTGGTAGACCACTGGATGGAGTGGAGTGGGTAAGAGGAGGGAGAAGGAAGACGCATGTGGAGAGAGCTGGTAGACCACTGGATGGAGTGGAGTGGGTAAGAGGAGGGAGAAGGAAGACGCATGTGGAGAGAGCTGGTAGACCACTGGATGGAGTGGAGTGGGTAAGAGGAGGGAGAAGGAAGACGCATGTGGAGAGAGCTGGTAGACCACTGGACGGAGTGGACTGGGTAAGAGGAGGGAGAAGGAAGACGCATGTGGAGAGAGCTGGTAGACCACTGGATGGAGTGGAGTGGGTAAGAGGAGGGAGAAGGAAGACGCATGTGGAGAGAGCTGGTAGACCACTGGAGGGAGTGGACTGGGTAAGAGGAGGGAGAAGGAAGACGCATGTGGAGAGAGCTGGTAGACCACTGGAGGGAGTGGACTGGGTAAGAGGAGGGAGAAGGAAGACGCATGTGGAGAGAGCTGGTAGACCACTGGACGGAGTGGACTGGGTAAGAGGAGGGAGAAGGAAGACGCATGTGGAGAGAGCTGGTAGACCACTGGACGGAGTGGACTGGGTAAGAGGAGGGAGAAGGAAGACGCATGTGGAGAGAGCTGGTAGACCACTGGAGTGAGTGGAGTGGGTAAGAGGAGGGAGAAGGAAGACGCATGTGGAGAGAGCTGGTAGACCACTGGACGGAGTGGACTGGGTAAGAGGAGGGAGAAGCAAGACGCATGTGGAGAGAGCTGGTAGACCACTGGATGGAGTGGACTGGGTAAGAGGAGGGAGAAGGAAGACGCATGTGGAGAGAGCTGGTAGACCACTGGACGGTGGACTGGGTAAGAGGAGGGAGAAGGAAGACGCATGTGGAGAGAGCTGGTAGACCACTGGAGGGAGTGGACTGGGTAAGAGGAGGGAGAAGGAAGACGCATGTGGAGAGAGCTGGTAGACCACTGGACGGAGTGGACTGGGTAAGAGGAGGGAGAAGGAAGACGCATGTGGAGAGAGCTGGTAGACCACTGGACGGAGTGGACTGGGTAAGAGGAGGGAGAAGGAAGACGCATGTGGAGAGAGCTGGTAGACCACTGGAGGGAGTGGACTGGGTAAGAGGAGGGAGAAGGAAGACGCATGTGGAGAGAGCTGGTAGACCACTGGACGGAGTGGACTGGTTAAGAGGAGGGAGAAGGAAGACGCATGTGGAGAGAGCTGGTAGGCCACTGGACGGAGTGGACTGGGTAAGAGGAGGGAGAAGGAAGACGCATGTGGAGAGAGCTGGTAGGCCACTGGACGGAGTGGACTGGGTAAGAGGAGGGAGAAGGAAGACGCATGTGGAGAGAGCTGGTAGACCACTGGAGGGAGTGGACTGGGTAAGAGGAGGGAGAAGGAAGACACATGTGGAGAGAGCTGGTAGACCACTGGACGGAGTGGACTGGGTAAGAGGAGGGAGAAGGAAGACGCATGTGGAGAGAGCTGGTAGGCCACTGGACGGAGTGGACTGGGTAAGAGGAGGGAGAAGGAAGACGCATGTGGAGAGAGCTGGTAGGCCACTGGACGGAGTGGACTGGGTAAGAGGAGGGAGAAGGAAGACACATGTGGAGAGAGCTGGTAGACCACTGGAGGGAGTGGACTGGGTAAGAGGAGGGAGAAGGAAGACGCATGTGGAGAGAGCTGGTAGACCACTGGAGGGAGTGGACTGGGTAAGAGGAGGGAGAAGGAAGACGCATGTGGAGAGAGCTGGTAGACCACTGGATGGAGTGGACTGGGTAAGGAGAGAGCTGGTAGACCACTGGAGGGAGTGGACTGGGTAAGAGGAGGGAGAAGGAAGACGCATGTGGAGAGAGCTGGTAGACCACTGGAGGGAGTGGACTGGGTAAGAGGAGGGAGAAGGAAGACGCATGTGGAGAGAGCTGGTAGACCACTGGAGGGAGTGGACTGGGTAAGAGGAGGGAGAAGGAAGACGCATGTGGAGAGAGCTGGTAGACCACTGGAGGGAGTGGACTGGGTAAGAGGAGGGAGAAGGAAGACGCATGTGGAGAGAGCTGGTAGACCACTGGAGGGAGTGGACTGGGTAAGAGGAGGGAGAAGGAAGACGCATGTGGAGAGAGCTGGTAGACCACTGGAGGGAGTGGACTGGGTAAGAGGAGGGAGAAGGAAGACGCATGTGGAGAGAGCTGGTAGACCACTGGAGGGAGTGGACTGGGTAAGAGGAGGGAGAAGGAAGACGCATGTGGAGAGAGCTGGTAGACCACTGGACGGAGTAGACTGGGTAAGAGGAGGGAGAAGGAAGACGCATGTGGAGAGAGCTGGTAGACCACTGGACGGAGTGGACTGGGTAAGAGGAGGGAGAAGGAAGACGCATGTGGAGAGAGCTGGTAGACCACTGGACGGAGTGGACTGGATAAGAGGAGGGAGAAGGAAGACGCATGTGGAGAGAGCTGGTAGGCCACTGGAGGGAGTGGACTGGGTAAGAGGAGGGAGAAGGAAGACGCATGTGGAGAGAGCTGGTAGACCACTGGACGGAGTGGACTGGGTAAGAGGAGGGAGAAGGAAGACGCATGTGGAGAGAGCTGGTAGGCCACTGGAGGGAGTGGACTGGGTAAGAGGAGGGAGAAGGAAGACGCATGTGGAGAGAGCTGGTAGACCACTGGACGGAGTGGACTGGGTAAGAGGAGGGCGAAGGAAGACGCATGTGGAGAGAGCTGGTAGACCACTGGACGGAGTGGACTGGGTAAGAGGAGGGCGAAGGAAGACGCATGTGGAGAGAGCTGGTAGACCACTGGAGGGAGTGGACTGGGTAAGAGGAGGGAGAAGGAAGACGCATGTGGAGAGAGCTGGTAGACCACTGGATGGAGTGGACTGGGTAAGAGGAGGGAGAAGGAAGACGCATGTGGAGAGAGCTGGTAGACCACTGGACGGAGTAGACTGGGTAAGAGGAGGGAGAAGGAAGACGCATGTGGAGAGAGCTGGTAGACCACTGGAGGGAGTGGACTGGGTAAGAGGAGGGAGAAGGAAGACGCATGTGGAGAGAGCTGGTAGACCACTGGATGGAGTGGACTGGGTAAGGAGAGAGCTGGTAGACCACTGGAGGGAGTGGACTGGGTAAGAGGAGGGAGAAGGAAGACGCATGTGGAGAGAGCTGGTAGACCACTGGAGGGAGTGGACTGGGTAAGAGGAGGGAGAAGGAAGACGCATGTGGAGAGAGCTGGTAGACCACTGGAGGGAGTGGAGTGGGTAAGAGGAGGGAGAAGGAAGATGCATGTGGAGAGAGCTGGTAGACCACTGGAGGGAGTGGACTGGGTAAGAGGAGGGAGAAGGAAGACGCATGTGGAGAGAGCTGGTAGACCACTGGAGGGAGTGGAGTGGGTAAGAGGAGGGAGAAGGAAGACGCATGTGGAGAGAGCTGGTAGACCACTGGAGGGAGTGGACTGGGTAAGAGGAGGGAGAAGGAAGACGCATGTGGAGAGAGCTGGTAGACCACTGGAGGGAGTGGACTGGGTAAGAGGAGGGAGAAGGAAGACGCATGTGGAGAGAGCTGGTAGACCACTGGAGGGAGTGGACTGGGTAAGAGGAGGGAGAAGGAAGACGCATGTGGAGAGAGCTGGTAGACCACTGGACAGAGTGGACTGGGTAAGAGGAGGGAGAAGGAAGACGCATGTGGAGAGAGCTGGTAGACCACTGGAGGGAGTGGACTGGGTAAGAGGAGGGAGAAGGAAGACGCATGTGGAGAGAGCTGGTAGACCACTGGAGGGAGTGGACTGGGTAAGAGGAGGGAGAAGGAAGACGCATGTGGAGAGAGCTGGTAGACCACTGGAGGGAGTGGACTGGGTAAGAGGAGGGCGAAGGAAGACGCATGTGGAGAGAGCTGGTAGACCACTGGAGGGAGTGGACTGGGTAAGAGGAGGGCGAAGGAAGACGCATGTGGAGAGAGCTGGTAGACCACTGGAGGGAGTGGACTGGGTAAGAGGAGGGAGAAGGAAGACGCATGTGGAGAGAGCTGGTAGACCACTGGAGGGAGTGGACTGGGTAAGAGGAGGGAGAAGGAAGACGCATGTGGAGAGAGCTGGTAGACCACTGGAGGGAGTGGACTGGGTAAGAGGAGGGAGAAGGAAGACGCATGTGGAGAGAGCTGGTAGACCACTGGAGGGAGTGGACTGGGTAAGAGGAGGGAGAAGGAAGACGCATGTGGAGAGAGCTGGTAGACCACTGGAGGGAGTGGACTGGGTAAGAGGAGGGAGAAGGAAGACGCATGTGGAGAGAGCTGGTAGACCACTGGACGGAGTAGACTGGGTAAGAGGAGGGAGAAGGAAGACGCATGTGGAGAGAGCTGGTAGACCACTGGACGGAGTGGACTGGGTAAGAGGAGGGAGAAGGAAGACGCATGTGGAGAGAGCTGGTAGGCCACTGGAGGGAGTGGACTGGGTAAGAGGAGGGAGAAGGAAGACGCATGTGGAGAGAGCTGGTAGACCACTGGACAGAGTGGACTGGGTAAGAGGAGGGAGAAGGAAGACGCATGTGGAGAGAGCTGGTAGACCACTGGACGGAGTGGACTGGCTAAGAGGAGGGCGAAGGAAGACGCATGTGGAGAGAGCTGGTAGACCACTGGACGGAGTGGACTGGGTAAGAGGAGGGCGAAGGAAGACGCATGTGGAGAGAGCTGGTAGACCACTGGAGGGAGTGGACTGGGTAAGAGGAGGGAGAAGGAAGACGCATGTGGAGAGAGCTGGTAGACCACTGGATGGAGTGGACTGGGTAAGAGGAGGGAGAAGGAAGACGCATGTGGAGAGAGCTGGTAGACCACTGGACGGAGTGGACTGGGTAAGAGGAGGGAGAAGGAAGACGCATGTGGAGAGAGCTGGTAGGCCACTGGACGGAGTGGACTGGGTAAGAGGAGGGAGAAGGAAGACGCATGTGGAGAGAGCTGGTAGACCACTGGACGGAGTAGACTGGGTAAGAGGAGGGAGAAGGAAGACGCATGTGGAGAGAGCTGGTAGGCCACTGGACGGAGTGGACTGGGTAAGAGGAGGGAGAAGGAAGACGCATGTGGAGAGAGCTGGTAGGCCACTGGAGGGAGTGGACTGGGTAAGAGGAGGGAGAAGGAAGACGCATGTGGAGAGAGCTGGTAGACCACTGGATGGAGTGGACTGGGTAAGAGGAGGGAGAAGGAAGACGCATGTGGAGAGAGCTGGTAGACCACTGGATGGAGTGGACTGGGTAAGAGGAGGGAGAAGGAAGACGCATGTGGAGAGAGCTGGTAGACCACTGGACGGAGTGGACTGGGTAAGGGGAGGGAGAAGGAAGACGCATGTGGAGAGAGCTGGTAGACCACTGGACGGAGTAGACTGGGTAAGAGGAGGGAGAAGGAAGACGCATGTGGAGAGAGCTGGTAGGCCACTGGACGGAGTGGACTGGGTAAGAGGAGGGAGAAGGAAGACGCATGTGGAGAGAGCTGGTAGGCCACTGGACGGAGTAGACTGGGTAAGAGGAGGGAGAAGGAAGACGCATGTGGAGAGAGCTGGTAGACCACTGGACGGAGTGGACTGGGTAAGAGGAGGGAGAAGGAAGACGCATGTGGAGAGAGCTGGTAGACCACTGGAGGGAGTGGACTGGGTAAGAGGAGGGAGAAGGAAGACGCATGTGGAGAGAGCTGGTAGACCACTGGACGGAGTGGACTGGGTAAGGGGAGGGAGAAGGAAGACGCATGTGGAGAGAGCTGGTAGACCACTGGACGGAGTGGACTGGGTAAGAGGAGGGAGAAGGAAGACGCATGTGGAGAGAGCTGGTAGACCACTGGACGGAGTGGACTGGGTAAGAGGAGGGAGAAGGAAGACACATGTGGAGAGAGCTGGTAGGCCACTGGACGGAGTGGACTGGGTAAGAGGAGGGAGAAGGAAGACGCATGTGGAGAGAGCTGGTAGGCCACTGGACAGAGTGGACTGGGTAAGAGGAGGGAGAAGGAAGACGCATGTGGAGAGAGCTGGTAGACCACTGGAGGGAGTGGACTGGGTAAGAGGAGGGAGAAGGAAGACGCATGTGGAGAGAGCTGGTAGACCACTGGACGGAGTAGACTGGGTAAGAGGAGGGAGAAGGAAGACGCATGTGGAGAGAGCTGGTAGGCCACTGGAGGGAGTGGACTGGGTAAGAGGAGGGAGAAGGAAGACGCATGTGGAGAGAGCTGGTAGGCCACTGGACGGAGTGGACTGGGTAAGAGGAGGGAGAAGGAAGACGCATGTGGAGCGAGCTGGTAGGCCACTGGACGGAGTGGACTGGGTAAGAGGAGGGAGAAGGAAGACGCATGTGGAGAGAGCTGGTAGACCACTGGAGGGAGTGGACTGGGTAAGAGGAGGGAGAAGGAAGACGCATGTGGAGAGAGCTGGTAGGCCACTGGACGGAGTGGACTGGGTAAGAGGAGGGAGAAGGAAGACGCATGTGGAGAGAGCTGGTAGGCCACTGGACGGAGTGGACTGGGTAAGAGGAGGGAGAAGGAAGACGCATGTGGAGAGAGCTGGTAGGCCACTGGACGGAGTGGACTGGGTAAGAGGAGGGAGAAGGAAGACGCATGTGGAGAGAGCTGGTAGACCACTGGACGGAGCAGACTGGGTAAGAGGAGGGAGAAGGAAGACGCATGTGGAGAGAGCTGGTAGACCACTGGAGGGAGTGGACTGGGTAAGAGGAGGGAGAAGGAAGACGCATGTGGAGAGAGCTGGTAGACCACTGGAGGGAGTGGACTGGGTAAGAGGAGGGAGAAGGAAGACGCATGTGGAGAGAGCTGGTAGACCACTGGAGGGAGTGGACTGGGTAAGAGGAGGGAGAAGGAAGACGCATGTGGAGAGAGCTGGTAGACCACTGGAGGGAGTGGACTGGGTAAGAGGAGGGAGAAGTCAGACGGATGTGGAGAGAGCTGGTAGACCACTGGACGGAGTGGACTGGGTAAGAGGAGGGAGAAGGAAGACGCATGTGGAGAGAGCTGGTAGACCACTGGAGGGAGTGGACTGGGTAAGAGGAGGGAGAAGGAAGACGCATGTGGAGAGAGCTGGTAGACCACTGGAGGGAGTGGACTGGATAAGAGGAGGGAGAAGGAAGACGCATGTGGAGAGAGCTGGTAGACCACTGGACGGAGTGGACTGGGTAAGAGGAGGGAGAAGGAAGACGCATGTGGAGAGAGCTGGTAGACCACTGGAGGGAGTGGACTGGGTAAGAGGAGGGAGAAGGAAGACGCATGTGGAGAGAGCTGGTAGACCACTGGACGGAGTAGACTGGGTAAGAGGAGGGAGAAGGAAGACGCATGTGGAGAGAGCTGGTAGACCACTGGAGGGAGTGGACTGGGTAAGAGGAGGGAGAAGGAAGACGCATGTGGAGAGAGCTGGTAGACCACTGGAGGGAGTGGACTGGGTAAGAGGAGGGAGAAGGAAGACGCATGTGGAGAGAGCTGGTAGACCACTGGAGGGAGTGGAGTGGGTAAGAGGAGGGAGAAGGAAGACGCATGTGGAGAGAGCTGGTAGACCACTGGAGGGAGTGGACTGGGTAAGAGGAGGGAGAAGGAAGACGCATGTGGAGAGAGCTGGTAGACCACTGGACGGAGTGGACTGGGTAAGAGGAAGGAGAAGGAAGACGCATGTGGAGAGAGCTGGTAGACCACTGGACGGAGTGGACTGGGTAAGAGGAGGGAGAAGGAAGACGCATGTGGAGAGAGCTGGTAGACCACTGGACGGAGTGGACTGGGTCAGAGGAGGGAGAAGGAAGACGCATGTGGAGAGAGCTGGTAGACCACTGGAGGGAGTGGACTGGGTAAGAGGAGGGAGAAGGAAGACGCATGTGGAGAGAGCTGGTAGACCACTGGACGGAGTGGACTGGGTAAGAGGAGGGAGAAGGAAGACGCATGTGGAGAGAGCTGGTAGACCACTGGAGGGAGTGGACTGGGTAAGAGGAGGGAGAAGGAAGACGCATGTGGAGAGAGCTGGTAGACCACTGGACGGAGTAGACTGGGTAAGAGGAGGGAGAAGGAAGACGCATGTGGAGAGAGCTGGTAGACCACTGGAGGGAGTGGACTGGGTAAGAGGAGGGAGAAGGAAGACGCATGTGGAGAGAGCTGGTAGACCACTGGAGGGAGTGGACTGGGTAAGAGGAGGGAGAAGGAAGACGCATGTGGAGAGAGCTGGTAGACCACTGGAGGGAGTGGACTGGGGAAGAGGAGGGAGAAGGAAGACGCATGTGGAGAGAGCTGGTAGACCACTGGAGGGAGTGGACTGGGTAAGAGGAGGGAGAAGGAAGACGCATGTGGAGAGAGCTGGTAGACCACTGGAGGGAGTGGACTGGGTAAGAGGAGGGAGAAGGAAGACGCATGTGGAGAGAGCTGGTAGACCACTGGAGGGAGTGGACTGGGTAAGAGGAGGGAGAAGGAAGACGCATGTGGAGAGAGCTGGTAGACCACTGGAGGGAGTGGACTGGGTAAGAGGAGGGAGAAGGAAGACGCATGTGGAGAGAGCTGGTAGACCACTGGACGGAGTGGACTGGGTAAGAGGAGGGAGAAGGAAGACGCATGTGGAGAGAGCTGGTAGACCACTGGAGGGAGTGGACTGGGTAAGAGGAGGGAGAAGGAAGACGCATGTGGAGAGAGCTGGTAGACCACTGGAGGGAGTGGACTGGGTAAGAGGAGGGAGAAGGAAGACGCATGTGGAGAGAGCTGGTAGACCACTGGAGGGAGTGGACTGGGTAAGAGGAGGGAGAAGGAAGACGCATGTGGAGAGAGCTGGTAGACCACTGGACGGAGTAGACTGGGTAAGAGGAGGGAGAAGGAAGACGCATGTGGAGAGAGCTGGTAGACCACTGGACGGAGTGGACTGGGTAAGAGGAGGGAGAAGGAAGACGCATGTGGAGAGAGCTGGTAGACCACTGGACGGAGTGGACTGGGTAAGAGGAGGGAGAAGGAAGACGCATGTGGAGAGAGCTGGTAGACCACTGGACGGAGTGGACTGGGTAAGAGGAGGGAGAAGGAAGACGCATGTGGAGAGAGCTGGTAGACCACTGGATGGAGTGGAGTGGGTAAGAGGAGGGCGAAGGAAGACGCATGTGGAGAGAGCTGGTAGACCACTGGACGGAGTGGACTGGGTAAGAGGAGGGAGAAGGAAGACGCATGTGGAGAGAGCTGGTAGACCACTGGAGGGAGTGGACTGGGTAAGAGGAGGGAGAAGGAAGACGCATGTGGAGAGAGCTGGTAGACCACTGGAGGGAGTGGACTGGGTAAGAGGAGGGAGAAGGAAGACGCATGTGGAGAGAGCTGGTAGACCACTGGACGGAGTGGACTGGGTAAGAGGAGGGAGAAGGAAGACGCATGTGGAGAGAGCTGGTAGACCACTGGAGGGAGTGGACTGGGTAAGAGGAGGGAGAAGGAAGACGCATGTGGAGAGAGCTGGTAGACCACTGGACGGAGTGGACTGGGTAAGAGGAGGGAGAAGGAAGACGCATGTGGAGAGAGCTGGTAGACCACTGGAGGGAGTGGACTGGGTAAGAGGAGGGAGAAGGAAGACGCATGTGGAGAGAGCTGGTAGACCACTGGACGGAGTGGACTGGGTAAGAGGAGGGAGAAGGAAGACGCATGTGGAGAGAGCTGGTAGACCACTGGACGGAGTGGATTGGGTAAGAGGAGGGAGAAGGAAGACGCATGTGGAGAGAGCTGGTAGACCACTGGAGGGAGTGGATTGGGTAAGAGGAGGGAGAAGGAAGACGCATTTGGAGAGAGCTGGTAGACCACTGGACAGAGTGGACTGGGTAAGAGGAGGGAGAAGGAAGACGCATGTGGAGAGAGCTGGTAGACCACTGGACAGAGTGGACTGGGTAAGAGGAGGGAGAAGGAAGACGCATGTGGAGAGAGCTGGTAGACCACTGGACGGAGTGGACTGGGTAAGAGGAGGGAGAAGGAAGACGCATGTGGAGAGAGCTGGTAGACCACTGGACGGAGTGGACTGGGTAAGAGGAGGGAGAAGGAAGACGCATGTGGAGAGAGCTGGTAGACCACTGGAGGGAGTGGACTGGGTAAGAGGAGGGAGAAGGAAGACGCATGTGGAGAGAGCTGGTAGACCACTGGACGGAGTGGACTGGGTAAGAGGAGGGAGAAGGAAGACGCATGTGGAGAGAGCTGGTAGACCACTGGACGGAGTGGACTGGGTAAGAGGAGGGAGAAGGAAGACGCATGTGGAGAGAGCTGGTAGACCACTGGACGGAGTGGACTGGGTAAGAGGAGGGAGAAGGAAGACGCATGTGGAGAGAGCTGGTAGACCACTGGACGGAGTGGACTGGGTAAGAGGAGGGAGAAGGAAGACGCATGTGGAGAGAGCTGGTAGGCCACTGGACGGAGTGGACCGGGTAAGAGGAGGGAGAAGGAAGACGCATGTGGAGAGAGCTGGTAGACCACTGGACGGAGTGGACTGGGTAAGAGGAGGGAGAAGGAAGACGCATGTGGAGAGAGCTGGTAGACCACTGGACGGAGTGGACTGGGTAAGAGGAGGGAGAAGGAAGACGCATGTGGAGAGAGCTGGTAGACCACTGGACGGAGTGGACTGGGTAAGAGGAGGGCGAAGGAAGACGCATGTGGAGAGAGCTGGTAGACCACTGGAGGGAGTGGACTGGGTAAGAGGAGGGCGAAGGAAGACGCATGTGGAGAGAGCTGGTAGACCACTGGACGGAGTGGACTGGGTAAGAGGAGGGAGAAGGAAGACGCATGTGGAGAGAGCTGGTAGGCCACTGGACGGAGTGGACTGGGTAAGAGGAGGGAGAAGGAAGACGCATGTGGAGAGAGCTGGTAGGCCACTGGACGGAGTGGACTGGGTAAGAGGAGGGAGAAGGAAGACGCATGTGGAGAGAGCTGGTAGACCACTGGAGGGAGTGGACTGGGTAAGAGGAGGGAGAAGGAAGACGCATGTGGAGAGAGCTGGTAGACCACTGGACGGAGTGGACTGGGTAAGAGGAGGGAGAAGGAAGACGCATGTGGAGAGAGCTGGTAGACCACTGGACGGAGTGGACTGGGTAAGAGGAGGGAGAAGGAAGACGCATGTGGAGAGAGCTGGTAGACCACTGGACGGAGTGGACTGGGTAAGAGGAGGGAGAAGGAAGACGCATGTGGAGAGAGCTGGTAGACCACTGGACGGAGTGGACTGGGTAAGAGGAGGGAAAAGGAAGACGCATGTGGAGAGAGCTGGTAGGCCACTGGACGGAGTGGACTGGGTAAGAGGAGGGCGAAGGAAGACGCATGTGGAGAGAGCTGGTAGACCACTGGAGGGAGTGGACTGGGTAAGAGGAGGGCGAAGGAAGACGCATGTGGAGAGAGCTGGTAGACCACTGGACGGAGTGGACTGGGTAAGAGGAGGGAGAAGGAAGACGCATGTGGAGAGAGCTGGTAGGCCACTGGACAGAGTGGACTGGGTAAGAGGAGGGAGAAGGAAGACGCATGTGGAGAGAGCTGGTAGGCCACTGGACGGAGTGGACTGGGTAAGAGGAGGGAGAAGGAAGACGCATGTGGAGAGAGCTGGTAGACCACTGGAGGGAGTGGACTGGGTAAGAGGAGGGAGAAGGAAGACGCATGTGGAGAGAGCTGGTAGACCACTGGACGGAGTGGACTGGGTAAGAGGAGGGAGAAGGAAGACGCATGTGGAGAGAGCTGGTAGACCACTGGACGGAGTGGACTGGGTAAGAGGAGGGAGAAGGAAGACGCATGTGGAGAGAGCTGGTAGGCCACTGGACGGAGTGGACTGGGTAAGAGGAGGGAGAAGGAAGACGCATGTGGAGAGAGCTGGTAGGCCACTGGAGGGAGTGGATTGGGTAAGAGGAGGGAGAAGGAAGACGCATGTGGAGAGAGCTGGTAGACCACTGGAGGGAGTGGACTGGGTAAGAGGAGGGAGAAGGAGGACGCATGTGGAGAGAGCTGGTAGACCACTGGACGGAGTGGACTGGGTAAGAGGAGGGAGAAGGAAGACGCATGTGGAGAGAGCTGGTAGACCACTGGACGGAGTGGACTGGGTAAGAGGAGGGAGAAGGAAGACGCATGTGGAGAGAGCTGGTAGGCCACTGGACGGAGTGGACTGGGTAAGAGGAGGGAGAAGGAAGACGCATGTGGAGAGAGCTGGTAGGCCACTGGACGGAGTGGACTGGGTAAGAGGAGGGAGAAGGAAGACGCATGTGGAGAGAGCTGGTAGACCACTGGACGGAGTGGACTGGGTAAGAGGAGGGAGAAGGAAGACGCATGTGGAGAGAGCTGGTAGACCACTGGACGGAGTGGACTGGGTAAGAGGAGGGAGAAGGAAGACACATGTGGAGAGAGCTGGTAGACCACTGGATGGAGTGGACTGGTAATGAAGATCCGAAGGTTGGCTACGCTCGGAGGAGGTCGATGGTTGACGAATGGCCATATCAGTGAGCTCCAACATGCACTTTGACTTTTTCCTTAACATGGGCCCTTCTTCTTTTTATTTTCTTTACGAGCCCTCTATCCAGATTAACATTTATAAAGTTCAGTCACTTCATTGCATATGGTGTACTGCCTGATATTTTGCGGTGCCGATTTGTAACCGGGCAACATCCACACAAACGAGATTTCTCAGTTTGGCGGGGCCAGAATTTGTCTTCCCCTGGACGAACACCAGCTGGCCGAGCCTGAGGGTTACACCACATTGGTTGTTTGCCAGATTTTGTTTATATATGGCTTTTCATAAATTCTATTGTATTTTGTCATATTCCTGTAAATGCCTGCAACAAAACAAATCTCTAGGTAGAATATGTTGACATATATGTACTTTGAGAATTAATTTACTTTGAACTCTGATCTTTGAACTAATATCATTCTAAATGGAACTGGATTTCCAGCAACTTGCAATATTACATTGGGCTCTTCCTGAGGGTTGGCACTCATGGTTGGAAGCATCTTCTTGTCAATTTCTAAACGGGTTGTTGTCCCCACCTGTCCCTTGGTAGGTTTTTGCTCCCATTTCTCTTCCTCAGATATAGCCCGCTCGCGTCCTTCTTCCCGCTGAGCATATTCACCTTTAACATTAGTTCCCTTCGGGGTTGATCGAGATTCAAAAGTTGGGTCCTAATGATATGTCAAAGCTCGTCGCATTCGATTTCGGTCATTGTCAGGCCAGTCCATATTATTTGTTTTAATCATGTTGGCTAACTTAGTTGGTAAGCATTGGAGCAGTAGGGCATTGAACTGGGGGGACAGATTCCCATCATTAAAGTCTTGGTCTCCTGCGAAGGTGCCGTAGCAGGCCACAAATCGCTCTCAATAGTCTGGTCCCGATTCCCCAGGCTTAGGTTTGCATTCAGGTACTGCTGTTCAGGAGGATTGAAACTAATGTGGCAGGGGGATAGGAACAAGTGCAGAGAGACAGAGGGGTGCAAAATGAGAGTAGCAAAATTCCATATCCACCGTCAACCCTTTAAGTATCATTTGCCAGTCTATCTTAGCTAATTCATATCTCATACCTTCAAAGCTACCCTTCTTTAAGTTCAGAACCTTTGTTTCTGAATTAACTGTGTCACTCTCCATCTTAATGAAGAATTCCACCATATTATGGTCACTCTTGCCCAAGGGGCCTCGCACAACAAGATTGCTAACTAACCCTTCCTCTTTGCTCAGTACCCAATGTAGAATGGCCTGCTCTCTAGTTGATTCCTCAACATTCATATGCAATGGCAAGCATTTAAAGATTGCATGGATGAACTACAACAAGTGTTCATCCCAGTTTGGCAAAAGAATAAACCAGGGAAGGTAGTGCACCCGTGGCTGACAGGGGAAACTAGGGATAGTATCAAGTCCAAAGAAGAAACATACAAATTAGCAAGAAAAAGTGGCACACCTGAGGACTGGGAGAAATTCAGAGTCCAGCAGAAGAGGACAATGGGATTAATTAGGAAAGGGAAAAAAGGTTATGAGAGAAAGCTGGCAGGGAACATAAAAACTGACTGTAAAAGCTTTTATAGATAAGTGAAAAGAAAAAGATTGGTTAAGACAAATGTAGGTCCCTTACAGTTAGAAACAGGTGAATTGGTCATAGGGAACAAGGACATGGCAGACCAATTCAACAACTACTTCAGTTCTGTCTTCACTAAGGAGGACATAAATAATCTTCCAGAAATAGTAGAGGACCGAGGGTCCAGTGAGATGGCGGAACTGAGGGAAATACATGTTAGTAGGGAAGTGGTGTTAGGTAAATTGAAGGGATTAAAGGCAGATAAATCCCCAGGGCAAGATGGTCTGCATCCCAGAGTGCTTAAGAAATTAGCTTAAGAAATAGTGGATGTATTAGTGATAATTTTTCAAAACTCCTTAGATTCTGGATTAGATCTTGAGGATTGGAGGCTGGCTAATGTGACCTCACTTTTTTTAAAAATGAGGGAGAGAGAAACCGGGAAATTATAGACCAGTTAGCCTGACATCGGTGGTGGGGAAAATGTGATAACAGCACATTTGGAAAGAGGTGAAATAATCGGACAACGTCAGCATGGATTTGTGAAAGGAAAATCATGTCTGTCGAATCTTATAGAATTTTTTGAGGATGTAACTAGTAGAATGGATAGGGGAGAACAAGTGGATGTGGTATATTTGGATTTTCAAAAGGCTTTTGACAAGGTCCCACACAGGAGATTAGTGTGGAAACTTAAAGCACACAGTATTGGGGGTATGTTATTGATGTGGATAGAGAATTGGTTGGTAAATAGGAAGCAAAGAGTGGGAATAAATGGGACCTTTTCAGATTGGCAGGCAGTCACTAGTGGGGTACTGCAAGGCTCAGTGCTGGGGCCCCAGTTGTTTACAATATATATTAATGATTTAGACGAGGGAATTAAATGCAGCATCTCCAAATTTGTGGATGACACGAAGCTGGGCGGCAGTGTTAGCTTTGAGGATGCTAAGAGGATGCAGGGTGACTTGGATAGTTTAGGTGAGTAGGCAAGTTCATGACAGATGCAATTTAATGTGGATAAATGTGAGGTTATTCACTTTGGTTGCAAGAACAGGAAAACAGATTATTATCTGAATGGCCGATTAGGAAAAGGGGAGGAACAATGAGACCTGGGAGTCATTATACACCAGTCATTGAAAGTGGGCATGCAGGTACAGCAGGCGGTGAAAAAGGCAAATGATATGTTGGCATTCGTAGCAAGAGGATTTGAGTACAGGAGCAGGGAGGTTCTACTGCTGTTGTACAAGGCCCTGGTGAGACCACAGCCGGAGTACTGTATGCAGTTTTGGTCCCCTAATCTGAGTAAAGACATTCTTGCCATAGAGGGAGTACAAAGAAGGTTCAACAGATTGATTCCTGGGATGGCAGGACTTTCATATGAAGAAAGACTGGGTTGACTAGGTTTACACTCACTGGAATTTAGAAGATTGATGGGGGATCTTATTGAAACGTATAAAATTCTAAAGGGATTGGACAGGCTAGATGCAGGAAGATTGTTTCCGATGTTGGGGAAGTCCAGAACGAGGGGGTCACAGTTTAAGGATAAAGGGGAAGCCTTTTAGGACCAAGATGAGGAAAAGCTTCTTCACACACAGAGTGGTGAATTTGTGGAATTCTCTGCTACAGGAAACAGTTGAGGCCAGTTGATTGGCTACATTTAAGAGGGAGTTAGATATGGCCCTTGTGGCTAAAGGGATCAGAGGTATGGAGAGAAAGCAGGTACAGGATTCTGAGTTGGATGATCAGGCATGATCATACTGAATGGCGGTGCAGGCTTGAAGGGCCTAATGGCCTACTCCTGCACCTATTTTCTATGTTTCTATGTGTGGAAAATTAAAATCTCCCACAATCACAACATTGTACTTACTACAAATATTGGCTATCTCCTTACAAATTTGCTCCTCCACTTCTCGCTCCCAATTAGGTGGTTTATAATACACCCCTATAAGTGTTACTATACCTTTCCCATTCCTCAATTCCACCCAAATAGGCTCCCGAAATGAGCCCTGTAATCTATCCTGTCAAAGCACTGCTGTAATATTTTCTCGGACAAGCATTGCAATACCTCCCCCTCTTGCCCTTCTGATTCTATCACACCAGAAGCAATGAAATCCAGGAATATTTAGTTGCCAATCACACCCCTCCTGCAACCATGTTTCACTAATAGATACAACATCATATTTCCAATTATCAATCCATACTCTAAGCTCATCTACCTTTCTTACCTTTCTCCTAGCATTAAAATAGATGCATTCAAGAAACTTTCCACCTCTTCCTCTCTGTTTTTCCCTCACGGTGCAAACAACTTTATTATCTCTTTTTCCTTCTCCCCTACATCTTCGGTCTGAGTGCTCCAACATCAGGGAGGAAGTTCAAATGATCTCTGTGTTAAAAGTTTAGCCATCACGGTGACTGAAGGCAGCTGCAGGTTCATGAGGGACTGTTACTGTCAGATTCTGCAGTTCTTGCGGCTGCTCATCACACCCAGGACTGAACCCTGGTCACGGAGAATTGGATGAGTCCGTTCTGCTGATGTTAGTCTTAATCTAGACTGGCGTTTAATATTGTGGATCTGTGAACGATAAATCAGTTCTGTATCAAATCCCGTGTCTCAGGTACTAACTGTCTCTACCACACTCACAATGTACACTAGAAAGGCCACTCAGCCCATCTGGTTCCTGCCCATGTTTCTGTTCCATATCAGTATATCAAAATCTCTCCCTGTCGTTCCCCTCTCACTCTCCCTGAGATGACAGGTTGCAACTAGTCACCACTCCGTGGGATAGGAGATTTCCCATGAATTTCATGGAAACATATAAATTCACAACACATTACAGATGCTTTGTCCCACATTGCCGTGCCGACTCTAGAAGCTGCTTAGAATTACTCTACCACATAGCCACCTATTTTCCTAAGCTCCATGTACCTATCTGAGAGTCTCTTAAAAGACCCTATTGTATCCGCCTCCACCACCATCGCTGGCAGTGCATTCCACACACACACCACTCTTTGCTTAAAAAACTTAGCTCTGACATCTCCTCTGTACCTACAAGCAGCTTAAACCTATTCCCCCTCGTGTTAGCTGTTTCAGCCCTGGGGAAAAAGCCTCTGGCTATCCACACGACCAATGCCTGTCATCATCTTATACACCTGCATGAATTTCCTGCATGATTTTCTCCAGGCTGAATAAGACGATGAGCTCACTGTGGTTTTGACGTTCTCTCTCTCTCTCCGTGTGTCTGACGTCACAGCCCCGCCTCACTCAGGCACTTAAAGCGACACTCACAGTAAACGAAACTGCGGACTCGTAACACAATGCACCTCTAAAGTCTGACAGCAGACTAGCGAGTGAATCTTCGATGGTGCAGAGTCAGAAAATGAAGATTTGCCAGCCTGAGTCAGGGGCTCCAGAGAGAGATGGGGTCCAGAGGAGGAGGACGAATAAGACCTGCAGGATGTGGTCAAAAGTGAAAGATTAGAAGCATTTGGAAACATGTTGATCGAAAAAAAAGGTGGTTAATTTCTGCAAAACACAGTTGGAAATCAACAGATCAGGCAGAAATTTTGGAGAGGAATAAATAGAAAACGTTTAGGCAGAGCCCCTTCCGCATGTCTAGCCTGTGTACTCCGCTGCTTAGTTGCTCTCTGAATTGCAGAGTTCCTCCAGCGTTTTGTGTGTGTGCGTCTCTGTATTTCCAGCAACTGCAGAATCTCCTGTGTTTTATATCTGCATTTTACTTTGGCATTAGATACACGTTGATATTGAGTATATTGTTTATGGGAGCCGCTTTCTGCGTTAAAACAGCTGCAGAATTTTTCTATACCCAAGATTTAAAAAAATGAGGTATGGACATTGAACCGGTGCTTGCAGAAATGGTTAATGGCACCGTGATTACCCATAGGGCCATGCGTTAAGAATTTTGCCGGCGCTGAGATGCGCAGGCGTCAGGCTGAGGACGACCCTGAGTTTCACGAATGCGCGCAGTACACAGAAGGCCTTGAAAATGTCGGTTGCAGGTAAGAGCGTTTCTCCGTGTTTTTATCTTAAACACCGACTTCGGGATAATTCCTGTGAAATCCGGTCACCGTGACCAGTAAACCCGTGACAGTCCTGCCCTCTTCCCTCTCTCTCAGCCACACGATCCGTACACGGGCCCCGGGGAGCTTCCGGTTGATGAGGGAATGGGAACCGATAGATCTCTCAGACAGAGCTGAGCTCCAGCTATCTAAATGCAGGGATTAGGAACTCGGAGAAAGGGAACAAAATCTTTTACATCAGCAGTTGACAAAATCGGCATTAGTACTCTTTTCCATAGATGCTGCCTGGCCTGCTGAGCTCCTCCAGTATTTTGTGTGTGTTGCTTCCTCTAGGTCCTCTTGCTCTGGTCTTTTCTACCGGTGAGAACATGTTTTGTCCCATTCTCTCTGGGTACGTAATGATATCAAACACCTTTGCCCTGGGCAACAAGTAGCTTTCACATCACAAATGTGCCAGACTCCAGTGAGACAGAGAACTGCCCTTCCCTTCATACTCATTGGGATTTCATTCACTGAGTTCACCACCGTCAGTCATTGGGGGAGGGTTCAGGGGGAATATTTATGTAGAATACAGAAACTGGGGATGCCTGTTTGCATTTTGGTGATGCAAAAGTTGCTGGAGAATTTGCAAGTGGGAAGAAGTGGAGTGATATTTGGAAATCTGACTTTTTAATGCGTAATTTAGCAAGGAAACCACATATGGACAATGTGCAAAAGTTTTGGTGAGAAAATCCTCCATTTCCTGTTACAGGCCTGCTACATAGGTTGCGTGAGAGTGCAGATAAACTGGATCGATCCCAGAGGAGATCAAAGTTCCTATTGACCGTGATTTGCTAGTGTGTCACTGTGCACATATTGTCACTGGGTAAAAAATGCACAGTACAAGATTTATCTGCACACTGGTTATTACAAATTAGAGGGGAGATTATTACAAATTAGAGGGGGTATTGGAGGGAAGGAGGGGAGACCTCCCATGTCCCTGATGCCCTTCCCTACAAGATGTGCATCCAGCTGCAGCTTGTAACCCTGCACTTCAATGAGCTGCAACTTGAAATGGGTGAATTCCAGATCATCCAGCAGTTGGAGGGGGTGATAGATATGACATGAAGAGAGGTGAGTTACTCCCAAGGTGCAGGACACAGGAAACTGGGTGAGAGTCAGGAAGGGGAATGAGGTTAAATATCCATCACAGAGTACTCTTGTGGCCATTTCACACAACAACAGGTGGACAACTTTAGTAGCTGTTAGGGGAATTACCGGGCAGAGGAAAGTCAAAAGGCTGATAGGGGATTCGTTAGTTAGAGGAACAGAACAAGAGGGGACGAATATACTAGTGGTAAGGCTTGCTAGTGGTAGTGAGCAGGGGAGGGGGTGATGTGGTTAAAATAAGTTGTAGGGGGAATGGGAGCCAGAATGACAACAGATAGTGGAGAGGGTGAATTGAATTGACTTTATTAGATACATACTTCATAAACATGAGGAGTAGAAATATTTACCTTACATCATCTAAATGTGCAATGTGTAATTTATAGTAATTTATAATAGATAGTTTGCTCATAGGACAGTCAGTATAACATCGAAATGCATTTGTATCAGCATGAATTAATCATTCTGATGGCCTGGTAGAAGATGATGTCCCGGAGCCTGTTGCTCCTTTTGCTGTGGTACCGTTTCCTGGATGGTAGCAGCAGGAACAGTTTGTGGTTCTGATGAATTGGGCCTGTTTGACCCTGATATTCGTTGGGCCCTTTTTACACACCTGTCCGTGTAAATGTACTGAATCGTGGAAAGTAGATTGTGCAATGTATAATTTCCTTGTTTATATTTAGAGACATTTTTTGGTGTATAAAATGATGAGGGGTATTGAGCGTGTGAGTGGCCAGAGTGTGTGTTTTTTTATTTTTCCAGGGTTGAAATGGTTAATGCCGCTTTTCCACACTTCCATAGACCCTTTGTCCATCTCCTGAGTAAATAGAGATGGAAAAATATTTAAGATGTCCCCCATCTGCTTTGTTTCCACACGTGGATTGCCATTCCGGTCTTCCAGAGGACCAACTTTGTGCCTTGCAATCCCTTTGCTCTTAATCTATCACTAGAATCCCTGAGGATTATCCTTCACCTTTTCTGTGACAGCAACCTCATGCCATCTTTTAGCCATCCTGATTTATTTCTTATGTGTTCTCTTGCATTTCTTATCCTCCATAAGAAACTGACTGCCTATCCCTGTTATGCAATTCCATTTTGTGCTTTACCAGGGTCTCAATATCTCTTGCAATCTAAGTTTCCCTACAGTTTCTATCTTTACCTTTTATTCTGACATACCCGCTCTGATACGGCTTTCAAAATTTCACTTTGAAGGCCTCCCATTTTCCAAGCCCACCTTTGCCATAAAGCAGCCCGTCCCAGTCCACAGTTGCCAGATCCTAGTGTTGATTCCAGGTGTTGATCCATGCCCTGAACACATCCACCTTTCCTACACTGCTCCTTGTATTGAAATATACAGGGCTCAGCATATTCACTGCACCATGCTCAACTTTTTCATTCCTGACTTTGTCTGAGGCCTGAACAACATCTGTCTCCACAACCCCTCCACTATCTGTTCTGTTATTCAGGCTCCCATTCCCCCTGCAACTTTAGTTTAACCCCCCTTACCCCCACCTCCCAGCATGCAGCTCTATCACCCCTTTGGCTTTCCTCTCCCAGATCAATAAAAAGGAGGTGCATACCAGGTACAGGCAGATAGGAACAAATGAGGTACTTATGAAATACAGGAAATTCAAGTGAACACTTATGAAAGAAATAAAAGAAGGCATGAGGTTGCCCCAGCAGACAAGGTGAAGGAGCATCATCAGGGATTCTGCAGATATGTTAAGAGCAAAAAGATTGCAAGGGAAAAAATTAATTCTCTGGAAGATCAGAATGGTAATCCATATGAAGGGATAACATAGACTTGGGGAGATTTTTTTTGCATCCGTATTTACTCAGGAGATGAACACAGAGTCTATAGAAGTGAGGCAAAGCCACATCAACTTCATGGACCCTGTACAGATTACAGAGGTGGAGGTGTTTGCTGTCTTGAGGCAAATCAGTGTGGATCAATCCCCAGGGCCTGACAAGTTGTTCACTATGACCCTGCGGAAGACAAGTGCAGAAATTATTGGGGCCTTAGCACAGATATTTAAATCATCGTTAGTGACGGGTGAGGTACTGGAGGATTGGAGGACAGACAATGTTGTTCTGCTGTTCAAGAAAGGCTGTAAAAATAAACTAGGAAATTATAAATTGGTGAGCTTGACATCAGAACTGGGAAAGTTGTTGGAATGTGGGTGTAGGAACCAAGTATATACTGTAAGTATTTGGATAGGTGTGGACTGATAAAGGATAGACAGCATGGCTCTAGCCAATCTTATAGAGTCTCTCGAGGAAGTTATCAGGAAAGTGGATGAATGCAAGGCAGTGGATGTTGTCTACATGGACTTTAGCAAGGCACTTGACAAAGTCTCATATGGGAGGTTGGTCAAGAAGGTTCAGTCACTCAGCATTCAAGATGAGATAGTAAATTGGATGAGACACTGTCTTTGGGAGAAGCCAGAGTGTGGTAGCAGATGGTTGCCTCTCTGACTGGAGGCCTGTGTCTAGTGGTAGCCACAGGGATCAGTGCTGGATCTGTTGTTGTTTGCCATGTATATCAGTAATCTGGATGATAGTGTGGTTAACTGGATCAGCAAATTTGTGGATGACAAGACTGGGGGTTTAGCGGACTGCGAGAAGACTATCATGGCTTGCAGTGTGATCTGGACCAGGTGGGAAAATGGTTTTAGAAATGGAAAATGGAACTTAATGCAGACCAGTGTGAGTTGTTGCACTTTGGTATGACCTACCAAGGGAGGTCTTTCACAGTGACTGGTCGGGCACAGAGGAGTGTTGTGGAAGAAAGGGACCTGGGAATACAAGTCCTTAATTCACTGAAAGTGGTAGATAGGGATGGAAAGAATGATTTCAGCCCATTGCCCTTCATGAACCAAAGTACTGATAACAATAGATGGATGTTATGTTGACTTCTAGAAGAGATTGGTGAGGCCTAACTTGGAGTATTGTGTGCAGTTTTGGTCACCTACCTACAGGAAAGATGTAAAAGAAGTTCAGAGATTTCAGAGAAAATTCACAAGGATGTTGCCATGTCTGGAGGACTTGGGTTATAAGGAAAGATTGAACAAATCAGGACTTTATTCCTTGGAATGCAGAAGATTGAGGGGAGATTTGATTGTGATAGAGAGGCACAGATAGTGTTAATGCAAGCTGGCTTTTTCCATGAAGATTGGATGGGACGACAACCAGAGGCCATGGGTTAAGGGTGAAAGGTGAAATGTTAAGGGGAACATGAGGGGAAACTTCTTCACACAGACGGTTATCCAGCAGTGGAATGAGCAGCTAGCACAAGTGGTGCATGCGAGCTCGATTTCAACATTTAAGAGGTTTATGTTGGTACCTGGATGGTAGAGGTGTGGGAGTGGGCTGTTTAAATAGTTCAGCACAAACTAGATGGCCCAAAGGGCCTGATTCTGTGTTGAAATTTTCTATGATTGTGACAAGAACTTGAAATAATACAAAAATTCACTCTAACCCCTTTTGACAGCTGTGTGAACCAACCAGTCATTTCAGCAGGAATTTTTTATATGGCGTTAAAACTGTGGCACTTTAAGTTAATAATACATAAAAGAAGATCCCAGCTGCACGTCAAGAAAAACTATTTGTGTGAGAGTGTTTCTGTTACTGTGGGGCGAGGAACCCATGCAGCTCAGTGGGAACAGGGAATAATACCAATGGAGAGAGTCAAACTGAGCAAGGAGATGGCAGAAATGCCCCATTCTTATAGAGACAGGAAGAGCATCAGGGAATTGATGGTCATTCCAGATACCAGCACTCTGCCCAGTAAAGAGATGATTTCTCTGTCCAACTTTCGTTGAACCTCACTGTGACAGTGTGATACCAGATCAAACCTTGGCAACTCAAGTGATCTCATCTGAAATGTTGTCCTACACCCATTGATGGATTTTGTAAATCTTTTTACAGGTTAAAAATGAGAAGGAATTCGTCTCCAGGAAGCTCAAACACACCACGCCAGTTTTGTTGTCTCTGTCTAGATATTTAAGAAGTGGAGCAAGGGATCCTTCCTGCTCAGACAGTGGGGAGGGATTCACTCTATCATCTGACCAACTAGCAAGCCCGGCATTTTACACAGGAGAAAGGCCGTTCACCTGCTCAGACAGTGGGAATGGATTCACTCGGTTATCACAATTGAAGGTACATCAGCAAGTTCACACTGGGCAAGGCCATTCATTGTTCTGTGTGTGAGAAGGGGTTCAGTCGGTCTTCCCACCTGTGGACACACCAGTCAGTTCACACCACTCTGGGCAGAGGCTGGTCACCTGCTGAATTTGAGGGGAAGGATTCACTCAGTCATCTGACCTAATGGCTCACCAGCGGGTTCACACTGGGGAGAAGCCATTCACCTGCTCAGTCTGTGGGAAGGGATTCACTTATTTATCCCAACTACAGAGTCATCAGCGAGTTCACACCGGGGAAAAAGCGTTCACCTGCTCAGAATGTGGGAAGAGATTCACTTTCTCATCCACCCTACAGAGACACCAGCGAACTCACACTGGGGAGAAGCCATTCACCTGCTCAGTCTGTGGGAAAGGATTTACTCAGTCATCTGCCCTACTGGTACATCAGCAAGTTCACACTGGAGAGAAGCCGTTCACCTGCTCAGTCTGTGGGAAGAGATTCACTAATTTATCCAGCCTACAGAGACATCAGCGAGATCACTCTGGGGAGAAGCCATTCACCTGCTCAGTCTGTGGGAAGCGATTCACTAATTTATCCAGCCTACAGAGACATCAGCGAGTTCACACTGGGGAGAAGCCATTCACCTGCTCAGAATGTGGGAAGAGATACGCTGACTCTTCCACCCTACAGAGTCATCAGCGAGTTCACACTGGGGAGAGGCCGTTCACCTGCTCAGTCTGTGGGAAAGGATTCACTTGGTCATCTGACTTACGGAGTCATCAGCGAGTTCACACTGGAGAGAAGCCGTTCACCTGCTCAGTCTGTGGGAAGAGATTCACTCATTCATCTCACCTACACAGTCACCAGCGTGTTCACACTGGGGAGAGGCCGTTCTCCTGCTCAGTCTGTGGGAAGGGATTCACTCGGTTAGCTAACCTACAGAGACACCAGCGAGTTTACACTGGGGAGAAGCCGTTCACCTGCTCAGTCTGTGGGAAGGGATTCACTCATACGTCCCACCTACAGAATCACCTGCGAGTTCACACTGGGGAGAGGCCGTTCACCTGCTCAGAATGTGGGAAGGGATTCACTCAGTTATCCCACCTACAGAGACACCAGCGAGTTCACACTGGGGAGAAGCTATTCACCTGCTCAGTCTGTGGGAAAGGATTCACTCGGTCATTCACCCTACTGGTACATCAGCGAGTTCACACTAGGGAGAAGCCATTCACCTGCTCAGTCTGTGGGAAGGGATTCACTCAGCCATCTACCCTACTGGTACATCAGCGAGTTCACACTGGGGAGAGGCCATTCACCTGCTCAGTCTGTGGGAAGGGATTCACTCAGTCATCCACCCTACGGAGACACCAGCGAGTTCACACTAGAGAGAGGCCGTTCACCTGCTGAGAATGTGGGAAAGGATTCACTCAGTCATCCCACCTACTGGCACACCTGTCAGCTCACAATGGGGAGTAGCCATTGTTATGAATCCCTAGGTTTTGTTTGCTGTGGACTGTCATTTTAAGAGAGAGAGAGAGAGAGAGAGAGATTAAGAAGGCAAATCAGTCTGACTTACAGCTTGTTTTCATCGTGTGCAGCTTGTTTAGTTTTAACCGAGGACACAGACACTCAGAGTCAGACGGAGACAAAGGAGGAAAAATGGAAGAATCGAAACCAGGGAACTAGTGGCCAAGGGTCACTGTTTGGAACTTTCCTTTGCCCACAAGGGTGGGCTAATTATCGATTCACCGTACATCGAATGTGTGGTTGTCACCTCATTTGATCCATAGGAGTGGATCTGATTTGGCGTATCCTGTGGAGACCACTTATGTGTTAACCATTGCCTGGCTGTGGTGTGGTAATTCATTAAGACAATACCAATTATGACAAGTCACTTCGGGTGATAATTAGTATGTGGATTTGGAAGGATGACAGATAAAATCTACAGTGACTGTTGTCTCGTTTTACCACCATGGAACCTGTGGAATACAACATAATTGCCTTCTCTCAATATTTACCCTGGATTACAAATATCTCTCTCTCATCACCTATTCTGTGGCTGAACTGAACTTTCATACTTTACCATCTCAAGACTCCAAGCCTTGTTTCCCCCGAGCTCAATAGTTTGGGAGTTATATCTATACACATTTATACACATAACACTCACGAGGAAATCTGCAGATGCTGGAAATTCAAACAACACACACGAAATGCTGGTGGAACACAGGTCAGGCAGCATCTATAAGGAGACGAACCGTTGACGTTTCAGGCTGAGACCCTTCGTCAGGACTAACTGAAAGGAAAGATAGTAAGAGATTTGAAAGTAGTGGGGGGAGGGGAAATGCGAAATGATAGGAGAAGACCGGAGGGGGTGGGATGAAGCTAAGAGCTGGAAAGGTGATTGGCGAAAGTGATACAGAGCTGAAGATGGGAAAGGGTCATGGGACAGGAGGCCTCGGGAGAAAGAAAGGTGGAGGGGAAGCACCAGAGGGACATGGAAAACAGGCAATTAAATATGTCAGTGATGGGGTAAGAAGGGGAAGAGGGGCATTAATGGAAGTTAGAGAAGTCAATGTTCATCCCATCAGGTTGGAGGCTACCCAGCCGGTATATAAGGTGTTGTTCCTCCAACCTGAGTTTGGATTAATTTTGACAGTAGAGGAGGCCATGGATAGACATATCAGAATGGGAATGGGATGTGGAATTAAAATGTGTGGCCACTGGGCGTAGTCTGTTGCTGCTGGTTCGTTTCTAAATCATTATGGTTTGTAACAAAATGGGACCTGCGTCTGGGATATGAACAAATTTAAGGATTGATTTATTATCGATTTCATTGGGGAAATCCCTTTTGATTTATTTGTGTGTGGAAAACCAGCAGCAATGGATGTTGATAGATATCTGGAAGTGTGAACCTCTCAGGCATTAGAGGACACCAGAAGGATTGAGTTGTTGAGTATTGCTAAAACGTTAATACTTGCTAAGGTGAAATTGACAATAAGGAGGGCACAGATGCAGAGTGTAATAGCTGAACATTATGTATCTGAGGGTGTATTTAAAGTGGAGGAGTTGGAGCTGTTTCCTGAAAGTAAACCTAGTGATCTTGAGCTCCAGTAGAAAAATTAAAGATGGAGGCTCCGGAAAGGCAGAGTCAGTTTCAGGCTGGAGAGGCAGAAAAGCAGAAAGAAAATTCTCTTACAAAGTGTAATTAAGGGGAAGGCTTAGCAAGCCTATTCTGCTTTGACAGTTGCTGAAGCAGCTTATTATTTATTTATTTATGCTGCCCCAATCATCGCCACTGGGCTATAAATGTGCAGGAGCAGTGTGTGGTTCAGTGCTTTGCTCAAGGACACACACGCTGCCTCGGCTGAGGCTCGAACTCATGACTTTCAGATTGCATGTTCAACACCTTAACCACATGGCCATGCACCACACATTATGACATTGTGAAACAGGCTGTGCTCAAAGCTTACGAGTTGGTCCCAGAAGCAGACAGGCAAAAGTTTAGAAATTTGAAGAAATCTGTGAACCAGACATATGGAATTTGCTTATGAGAAATTTGTGTGCATTGACCGCTGGTGCACATCTGAACATGTAAATGATGATTTTAACAGCTTGAAAGAGTTGGTTTTAATTGAAGAATTCAGAAGGTGCATCCCTGATGACATAAAGACGTATTTAGATGGAAATGATGCTGCCACTATGCAGGAATCTGCTGGATTAGCAGATCAGTTTGCTTTAACTCATAAAGTTATGTTTACCCTGAATAAGAGTTTCCAAAAGGCACTTGTCAAGTTGTGGGTAAATCGAATGAACTCACCCCAGTGGCCTGTACCTGCATTCGGTGAACCCTTTTCCAAAGTTATAGTGGATTGTGTTGGCCCATTGCCAAAGTCTAAAGCTGGCCATCAGTACCTGCTAATTATTATGTGTAATGCATCCAGATTCCCAGAGGCAATACCTCTCAGAAATATTAAAGCTAAAACTGTGGCGAAGGCTCTTACCAAAATTTTCAGTTTATTCGAATTGCCTAAAGAAATCCAGTCTGATCGAGGATGTAGTTTTACATCTGGATTATTCCAGCAGGTAGTTTCTGAACTGGGAGCAAAACAAATTGCATCATCTGCGTACCATACAGAATCACAAGGGGCTTTAGATAGATTTCATTCTACCCTCAAAACAATGATTAAGACATATTGTGTTGAAAATGGAAAAGACTGGGATGAAGGAATACTTTGCTTTTGTCCACAGAAAGAGTGTCAGTACAGGAATCACTGGGCTTTACTCCATTTGAACTTGTATTTGGTCACAGAGTGACCTTTGACCTTGTTAAAAGGAACGGTGGATTGATGGGAATGTACATGTTAACTCGTTAGACTGTTTTAAAGTTCAAAAATAAACTACACCAAGCCTGTAGTCTAGCGAGATTTCTCAAAACAAAATGAAGTGTTGGTTTGATAACAGGGCTCGCGAAAGAAAATACCAGGTGTGAGATAAGGTGCTTGCCTTACGTTGACGAATCCACTTCAGGCGAAATTCAATAGACCGTATGAAATAGTCTCCCAAATTAATGATGTGAATTATGTTATTAAAACACCCAACTGACTTGAACTAACACAAGTGGTACACATAAATATGATAAAACCTTTTTTGACAAGCAGGTACCATCTGTGCGTGTTGTTGTCAAAACAAATGAGACTGGCAACCCTGAGAATGAAACAATTGACTCGTCTGAGACTTTTCACAAGCCAAACATGGTCCCAGTTAGGCTAATGAACTCGGTTGTTCCAGAAAACATTGCTAACAAGTTGTCTCATCTGCAGCCAAAGCAACAACAACAGCTGAAGGAATTAATTCTGAAGTTTAAAGATTTATTTCCTTATGTTCCCAAGCAAACCACGGTCGCAGAACATGATGTAGATGTTGGTCAAGCCAAACCGATTAAACAACTCCCAAAGCGCATTAATGTAGAAAAGTGTAAATTGGCTGACCAGGGAATTGAGTATATGCTGGAGAATGGTATTATTAGGCCTTCAAAATGAGATTGGAGTCACCCTGCATTATTGTGCCCAAACCTGATTGTAGTGTTAGATTTTGCACTGATTATAGAAAGATAAATGCAGTAACAAAAACAGATGCCTATCCTATCCCTAGGGTGGATGATTGCATCGATAAGGCTGGAAAAGCTAATTTCTTACAAAGATTGATCTGTTGAAAGGGTATTGACAGACAGAGGTAGAGAAATTTCTGCATTTGTGACACCATCTGGTTGTATGAATACAATGTTTTGCCTTTTGGAAGGAAAAATGCTCCAGGAACATCCCAGAGAATGATTGATTTTGTAATTCGAGGGTTAGAACACACAGATACCTATATTGATGACTTAGTTACAGGGAGTGGCACTTGGGAAGAGCATAACTCTGCAGTAGAAAAGCTATTTGACAGGCTTTCCTAGGACAACCTTACAGTTAACTTGGCTAAGAGTGAATTTGGCCATGCCAGTGTGACCTGTCTTGGCTATGTTGTAGGTCAAAGCAAGTTAGCTTCTGTTCGGGCAAAAGTCCAGGCAATTTCTCAAGTTCCTATTCTGACTGCTAAGAAGGCTCTTAGAAGGTTTCTGGGAATGGATGGATATTATCGTAAGTTCTGTAAGAACTTTGCTGCTATCACTCTTCCTCTGACCAATCTCCTGAAGAAGGGTGAAAAGTTTGTTTGGACCGAGCCTGGTCAGAAGGCATTTGATTGATTGTTATCAGTATTTGAGATTAGGCCAATCAATGTAGTGCTGTCAGCAAAATTTAATTAGCAGATTGGAGCTATGGGTGGCAACACAAGTCATGGGTGCACAGAGAGTAAAGAAGGGGGCCAAGGGTATGTGTGCTGAGGGTAAGAGAGACAGAGGAGATGGAGCCCACTCTTACTTCCTGCTGGCGATCTGACAGGAAGTCCAGGATCCAGCTACACAAGGCAGGGTGAAGGCTGAGGTCTCTGAGCTCCTTGTCGATACTTCACGCCTTTGTATGGCTACTTCTCTGCCCATGACTGCAAGGAACTGCAGATAACTTTGGAGAGCAGAGAACATCAGAGAAACAAGCCTCCACTCCATGGACTCTTCCTACACTTCCCCTCCCTTGGAAAAGCAGGCCAAAGAACCTCATTACCTAGACCATCTTGCTGAAAACCCGCTCCCTCATCGGGGAAGAGATACAAAAGCCTTAAAGTGCGTAACACCAGGCTAAAGGATGGCTTCCTGTCTGCAGTAATAAGCCAAATGAATGATAAAATGGACTCAACCTCACAATGTAACTCGACGTGACCCTGCACCATATGTCTAACTGCACTGCACTTTCTCTGCAGCCATAATGCTTTGTTACAGTGATTATTTTGTTGTATATCAGCTCAATGTACTGTTGAAATGTATCCATCTGTGTGGATGGTACATCAGGCAAGATTTTCACTGTAGCTCAGTACATGATGATAATAAACAAATTTCCCCATTTTAATTGTGTGGAAATATTAGACAGACTGAGCTTCTGCTCTAGAAGCTCAGAAGGAAACTGAACTGTTGTCATTTCTGTGGAAAGCAAATATATGGAAAATGCTTCAATCTCACATTACAATCTGCGGTAACTGGGATCAGGTGACCGGTGGTGGGTCTCCCATATCAATATAAGAATCAGGTTTAATAGCACCGGCATATGACATGAAATTTGTTGTCCCTGCGGTAGCAGTAGAACCCAATTCATAACAATAGTTATTAACAATTGTGATTTAAAATAAGAATATACATATATATAGTACAAAAATAGAAAAAAATGTAATAAGCTATTTTAATTGTGTGGAGCAATTTGACTGACTGGGTGTTGCTTTGGAAATTCTGAAGTGAAGCTGAACTAAACTTTACACATTTATGAGAAGCTCAGATAAATACAAATGGCTAAATTCTCACATGAATGGGTCAGACACCCAGAAACATCGGCTGCACTTCAGCACCTCAAAACAGTGGAGTGAAACATGCAGAAAGTATTGCAGAGAAAAAAAAACATTGTCCACCCACAATAAGAGGATGTGACAGATCAAGATCTCACTGACTTGTCTGAACGGGCGAAAGATGAAGCTACACGTACAAGGAGAGCAGTGACCCGCAGATGCTGCAGATCTGCAAAATAACATGAATGGGAAACGGGATCAGGTGACGGGTGGAGGGTTTCCCTCCTGAACCGGTGACTCTGCTCCTTGCCCCTCACACGCTGCCCGACCCATCCACCACATTCCCCACATTATTCCATATTTACCCCAGATACATGTTTATTTTTCCACACCATATCTTCCCCGATCCCTTTCACTCCACCTCCAGGTCACAGAGTCACCGGCTTAATTCCCATCCCGGTCCAAAACATAATTCAGACCCAAACAGGAAATGTTCTCATTTCATTTAAATCAGTTCTGTGTTTATAAACACTAATTTCTATTCACATTCCTCCAGAGCCTTGCTGGACAGGAACACTGAAACATCAAGTGAGAAACAGCAGGAGGCCATTCAGCCCCTCTAACCATCAGCAAGGTGGCGGATGCTCTCCCATCTCAGCCACATGTTTCTGCCCGATCCTCATTTCCTCGATCCCTTCGGTCTCCACACATCTGCCGCCGTCTGTTTTACGTGAGGACGATCACCGAGTCTTCACCGCCCTCTGTGGTGGGGATTTAAAGACATTCACCACCCTCGGAATGGAGACATTTCCCTTCATCTAAGTCCCGGACAGTCCATCCCTGTTTCAGAGACTGGGATCCCTGGTTCAACCGGTAATGATGTTGTGCATTTCAATGTGTTCACCTCTCAGTCCTCGATTCTCTAAATGAAAGGGTTATCGCATTTGATCTTTCTTCATATGATGACCCCACCACTCCAGGGATCAGTCTGGTGAATCTTCATTGCACTCTCTATAACAAATACTCTCTAGCCTCTTTGTTAATCCTCTGTGGAATTAATTTCCATCTTCTGCAGCCCCGTGTTGCCCCAACCACTCACCTCCCACCCCTGTCACTATTTCCACCTTCCCACCTCCCCCCTCACCTGGATCCACCTCTCACTCCCCAGCTCTTGCCCCATCCCCACCCCTCACCTCTTTTCTCTGACTATTTCCCGTCCACTCTCAGTCCAGAGGAAGGGTCTCGGCCCGAAATGTTGACGGTCCATTTCCCTCCACAAATGCTGCCCGACCCACTGAGTTCCTCCGGCAGTTTGTTCTTTGGTCTGTATAACCCGTGTTAGTATGGGGAGCGGGATTTTACACCATATTCCAGGTACAATCTCAACAAAGCACAAATAATGGTCACTTTGCCCGGACCACTGGCCCCGCTTGCAGGGCAACAGTCTGCCGGTGTTTGCCCCCCAATGTGGTGAATCCCTCTGCTGGACACCACCGTGGGCCCAGACATTTCCACAGATGAGCCCCTCCTGTCCCCACCGGGACAAACATCCTGTCCGCCCCGTCTCTCACCATCTTCATCCTTTCAATAAAATCCCCTCCGGGGAACCGGCATCAAACCGACGGGCCGAGCGGTCTCCTCCTACCTCTCAGCGATACATCAGACTCCGGCCGCGGGAGACGCTTCACAAACGCCCCAACTTCCCTCGGAGGGGAATGGAAATAAATCAGAAAGCGGACATTTACTTTGAGGTTTTCTCCGCTCTGAGGAGGCGGTCGGCGCTTGAGCGGGAGACGGACTCAGCGGGGTAACGCCCACTCGGCCTGTCCGCCTCCGCGACTGGTTGTAACCAGTGATTGACATCGCTTCGCACCAATGGGAATAGCGCAGCTCCCGAATCCTGTGTTGACAGCGGTGGGGGAGGGGCTGGTCACGTGATTATTAGCCCAGCCGTTAAATCGATAAAGCTCGAGCACAGCAGCGCGTGGGTGACGTAAGACACCGCGCACGTGAGGGCAGATCCGGTGTGGGGAGCCCATGTGTGACGTCAGGCGCGTGGGGGGAGGAGCTGTGTGACGTCACCTGTGGGATTGCGCTGGCATTTAAAAGCACCTTAATGGAGTTTTCAGTGGGACAACAACATTAATCACGGGTTTCATCACTGAATCCAGTGTTGTGGGATGTAAAGTCCCCTGTTATGTGTCCGGCTGTGCCGTGTTGTTGGTGGAGTGGGCAGCGTGGTGTTTGTCTCGATTCGGGTCACAACACCAGAATTGCCAGCGGGGTCCACACACAGTGTATTAGTCAACAGAAAACCTCTCGTCCCTGCAGTCTTTGTCTCCTAGTAAACTCAACACCCTGACAGTGTGGACCATAGATACCCCTTCCTCTCAGAGTCAGGGGATCGTTCAGACAGCTGATCGCTGAGAGGAATTATATTTATTGGTCATTAAAGTTCGCCCAGATTCGTTTGGACGGATTTGATGTGGAGTTCGGGGTGTCAGAGTGAAAGGGTCGGACGGCCGAACTCTCTCCGTTGTCCAAACATCCTTCCAGGTGAGGCGACACTTCACCTGTGAATCTTCCGGGGTCGCCCGTTGTGTCCGCTGCTCCCGGTGCGGCCGCCTCCACACTGGTGACACCGGCTCCTCCGCAGTTGTGCGGGCTAGGGTTGTCTCGATGTTATTGTTCCCTTTTGTGCGGGAGGGGGGCGCGTTGTGGATTGATGATCGGATACCGTTCTTTTTTTAAGCTGGGGGTGGGGTTGGAGTTTGATTTTTCTATCTGAACGACTTTCATGCTCTTTCTTTGTTTCTTGGCGAAGAAAAAAACCTCAACCGTTCACCTGCTCCGTGTGTGCGAAGAGACTCATTCAGTTAACCCACCTTGTGATGCTCCGGTGAGTTCACAATAAATAGAGGCCACATTTCTGTCCGGAGTGAGCAAAGAGTTTTACTCAATCATACCAGCTGCTGCAACACCAGCAACTTCACATCAGGGAGGAAGTTTCAAATCAGCTCCGTGTTAAATGTTTAACCATCACGGTGACTGAAGGCAGCTGCAGGTTTCATGAGGGACTGTTACTGTCAGATTCTGCAGTTCTTGCGGCTGCTCATCGCACCCAGGACTGAACCCTGGTCACTGAGCATTGGAGGAGTCTGTTCTGCTGATGTTAGCCTTAAACTAGACTGCTGTTTAATATTGTGGATCTGTGATAGATAAATCAGTTCTGTATCAAATTCCGTGCCTCACTGGAGAGGCCACGCGGCCCATCTTGTCCCTGCTCATGTTTCTGTTCCATATCAGTATATGAAAATATATCCCTGCCATTCCCCTCTTGCTCTCCCTGAGATGACAGGTTGCAACTAGTTACTACTCTATGGATAGGAGATTTGTTACGTACCCCGTAACTGGGTGTTTAAACAGCAGAGAAAGAAGAATCCGTTGGAGTCTGTTGGTACCAAACTAAAGGTGTTTATTAATAAAAATAAGCAAGACCATATCAATAATGCAAATATACATATAAAACAAGTTAGCAGTAATAAACCTAAAAGTGTAGGAATAATAATAAGCAATAATAAACAAGCTCTATTGATGTCTAGGGGTAAATGAATTGTCATAGAAAAGTATAAGTTCAGTTCAGTTCATGAGTGCTGATGTAGTTATGGTTGTTGTATTGATTATTGTAATGATTACAATAATCATTGGAGAGAGAGAGAGAGAGAGAGAGAGAGAGAGAGAGAGAGAGAGAGAGAGAGAGAGGAGAGGAGAGAAGAGAGAGAGAGAGAGAGAGAGAGAGAGAGAGGAGAGAGAGAGAGATAGATAGATGTAACAGCTACAGCAGCCAAACCTTCCTTTGCTTTCTTAATCCGTCGTACCGTTGTGGTCATTCAGTTATGACCCCTCTGGTCTTCAGCCAGACCGTTCTTCTGTGGTGGACTCGTCACTCTGGCATGAGTGGACACACACACAAGCCCCCACCAGCCCTGCTATAACACTGTGAGTTAAACTGACTGATCCTTTGTTCGGTCTCCGATGCCCCACACCTTCCCGTGGGTTCCAACACTCAATCAGTGTCCACTGGCGTATCTGGAGGGTGTGTCTCCAGACCTGTCTTTTATCCCTACTAACGGGGACTCAGCTATCCATCAATCCTGAATGACAGTGTCCGTCAAATCAGGCCACTCCTTCAGTCCACTGAGGAATGTTTATCAGCAAAATAGTAGAAGATAAATAACCCTTGCAGAAGTCATAATACAGTAAATCAACAGTCTCTCTCCCCTCTCTTATCTGTAGCAAATGTTCTTGCCTGTTTTTCGTCTCATTCTCATGGTCAGCATAGCAACAGTAATAGTTCGTGTTTCTCGGGGGGGGGGGAGGATGGTTAACTCTTCACCCCATTGACCATCAGATCTGTTCATCACTCATAACAGATTTCCCTTGAATTTCATAGAATCATAGAAATCTACAACACATTACAGACGCTTTGGTCCACAGTGTTGTGCCAATCATGTAACTTACTCTAGAAACTGCTTAGAATTACCCTGCCGCATATCCCTCTATTTTCCTAAGCTCCATGTACCTATCTAACAGTCTCTTAAAAGACCCTATTGTATCCGGCTCTATCACTGTTGCTGTCAGTGCATCCCACACACCCACCACTCTTTGCTTAAAAAACTTAGCTCTGACATCTTCTCTGTACCTACTTCCAAGCAGCTTAAACCTATTCCCCCTCGCGTTAGCCGTTTCTGCCCTGGGAAAAAAGCCTCTGGCTATCCCACACGACCAATGCCTCTCATCATCTTATGCACCTGCATGAATTTCCTGCATAATTTTCTCCAGGCTGAATAAGACGATGAGCTCACTGTGGTTGTGACGTTCTTCAGGGCTCCGGACGAAGTTGGTTTAAACTCCTTCTTCCCTGCTCTTTTCAACGTTTTGGGTCATTTTCACCAATTTTAAAAGGACTGTGCCTCAGACAGCTGGGTTGTTGCAATTGTTACGTACCACCAGCAACAGATCACTAATGGAGTCTGGTTTCGATGTCAAAAACCACTATCTTTATTAGTATTGTGACGGGGTCCTGAATTACCCCTATGAACTGTGTTTTTGAAAAGAGGAGAAGGAGTTGTTGTTCAACACCGAACACCTTGTTGGAGAGAGGGAGAGGTGGGGGGGGGAGGGGGGAGAGAGAGAGAGAGAGAGAGAGAGAGTGTTATGGTTTCTCTGCAAGCTTGTTTACATTTTTACAAGGACACTGTCAACTTCTGTGTTCTTACAGAGAGAGAAGGGAGGAACTGTTTGATGGACAGCTGGGGCTCAGCACGGAGAGATAAGTAGGAGGTCCGCTGATAGACCACCAGACACATGGTTTTGGACACTGAATGAGCTTTGTTGTGTCCACAGAAAAAAGTGGACTTTGGAAGATCGATCAGGAGCATCGATCAGTGGCTCTCGCAGTGTGAAAAGGCTGTGACTGGTGGGGAGTTATTCGTGTGCCCATTCCCTCGCCTGGGTTAATAACTCCACCACAGAAGAACGGTCCCGTTTGTAGTGGTCACAGTCGGTGACTTCCAAAGGATTTCAGAGGACGACGGGACTATCGACGGCGTCAGCTTACCTGAAGACTCAATACTCTCCGTCTCTCTCACTCCATCACTACTCGACTCAATCCCTCGAACCGAACCGTCATTCAATGTCTGTAGTGAGATGCTGAAGATGTTCTATAGGTCAGTTGTGGAGAGCGCCCTCTTCTTTGTGGTGGCGTGTTGGGGAGGAAGCATTAAGAAGAGGGACGCCTCACGTCTTAATAAGCTGGTAAGGAAGGCGGGCTCTGTCGTGGGCAAAGTACTGGAGAGTTTAACATCGGTAGCTGAGCGAAGGGCGCTGAGTAGGCTACGGTCAATTATGGATAACTCTGAACATCCTCTACATAGCACCATCCAGAGACAGAGAAGCAGTTTCAGCGACAGGTTACTATCGATGCAATGCTCCTCAGACAGGATGAAGAGGTCAGTACTCCCCAATGCCATTAGGCTTTACAATTCTACCGCCAGGACTTAAGAACTTTTTAAAAGCTATTATTAATGCTTTTTGAGATAGTGATTTAGATGCATATCATATTTTTACTGAGTTAAGTATTGTATGTAATTAGTTTTGCTACAACAAGTGTATGGGACATTGGAAAAAAGTTGAATTTCCCCATGGGGATGAATAAAGTATCTATCTATTGTTAGGGTTAATTTGCGACTGCCAGTTCAGGTCAGCGTGATATTAGCAGACAGAAATACAAGGGAGGGAGCGAAACAAGGGATCCTTTGTCTCTAAACTGCTAGTGTCACGTGATTCAGTAAACCAGGGAACTCGTGAAGAAATGGCATCGGACCAAGGACACAAGTGTCCAGCATTACCAAATATGTGTAGCGAGGGTTGGGCTAAGGGAAAGGGGTATAAATAAGAAAAGAATGTAAGGGGAGGGGAGAACGCGCCTTCCCAGCGGGGTCTTGTCACCTCGCTGTGCCAGTTACGCTTCTGCATTAAAGCCAAGTTTTGTAATATTCCGGTGTTGGTTGTCTCTCTTCCTAAACGAACACAGGGCAGAATTTAAAGCATAACAATTGGTGACCCCGACGTGGGGAGGGAAGAGACAACAGGCTGGCGGATCCGACAGCAGACAACTTGCGGCCGCACCCCCGACTAAGGTCAGGAAGTGCCTGTTATATCAAAGACTTCCACTAGATAGTTAAATTACTGAGTTAGATCTTGTCTGCCGACGGATCCTCACCAACCCCAAATTACCTCGGGAAAGATTATTCCCGGTGCAGAATCGTGACTGGTAAGTACTAACTTTGTCTTGTTTTGGTAAGTACTAACTTTGTCTTGTTTGTTTGTAGAAGAATCCTCCGCCGCCCACGAGGGGCATAAAAGTCTTCTGAGTGAGGGTACCCGCCGCCCAGAGGGGCATAAAAGTCTCAGGAGTGAGGAGGATAAAAGTGTTGCCAGGTACACCACAGTGCACAGAGATACTGACGGCGCTTACCTTAGACTGGTTGTTAAGAGGAGAAATCTCCCACGCGAAGGTCAGGTTTTGAAAGGCGACTGTCCCACATTTGATTTTCTCCGTGCACTGGGGAGCCATGGAACACTTCAACTTTAAGTTACCGAAACTCAGACATTTGTGTGTTGAGTAACAGAGTATATGAGAGTTTTTAGAAATATGGTAAAATTGATAACTGTGCTTGTCTGGAAGCTAAAGATAATGAAAAGAAAAGTATCTCTGATTTCAAATCATTGTTAAAGGAAGCAGAGAAGGAAAATTTCCAGAAAATGATTTATTGAAACAGTTGCGGGAAGCTATTGTTGAGGCAGAAAAGTGTGCCTCTGTTGCTCAGCAACTACTTAATGATAAACGGCGGGAGGGCAGTGGTGTGCCTCCTGGGATGATGTTTGGTGGGGAACGGGGTGGACCAGACGGAAAGCTGACCAGGAGCCTGATAGAACTCCGGGCGTTGGCCAACGAGCTGAAAGAGCAGTCTGGGGTAAACAACCCAGTGGTAGATTGGCTGAATAAGACCTTTGGTAAGTGGGGAGCGTTCCTGGGACAGTTGGCGTTAGGACTGTTTATTTCAATTGCTATTTTTATCACGTGTGGTTGTTGTTGCATACCCTGTATCAGGACCCTAGTCGTCCGGACTATAGATCGAGCTTTGACTGGAAAGGATGGACCTCCACCGGCGTACCAAACGCCGGTGTTCCCGGTGGAGGGAGAGGACACGGCCCTCCCTGAAAGCGGACGCGCTATGGGAGGACACGGACTGGAATGGACAATGGCAAAGGGGGGATTGTGAATTTGTTCTTGAATAAGTTTTCAGAAATGTTGCGTGCTACTTGTAAAAATTGCTGATGCTTAGGGAACCCCTACCCATACTTTATGACCCTAGGTCGGACAAATCAGGAAATGCAAAAAGGGAGGGCATGACAAAGAGTGCCGGGGGGACGCTCGCCTCCCTGCCTGGTCCCGACAGCCGCGGAAAAGCTTGTAAGGGATGTGGCCTCGGGGAGGCCAAGGGAGGGAATGTTAGGGTTAATTTGCGACTGCCAGTTCAGGTCAGCGTGATATTAGCAGACAGAAATACAAGGGAGGGAGCGAAACAAGGGATCCTTTGTCTCTAAACTGCAAGTGTCACGTGATTCAGTAAAAACTGGGAATTCGTGAAAAAATTGATATCAGACCAATTAGAAGGGCAAAAGTGTCCAATATTACCAAATATGTATAACAAAGTTCAGCATTATCAGATATGTGTAGCGGGGGTTGGGCTAAGGGAAAGGGGTATAAATAAGAAAAGAATGTAAGGGGAGGGGAGAACGCGCCTTCCCAGCAGGGTCTTGTCTCCTCGCTGTGCCAGTTACGCTTCTGCATTAAAGCCAAGTTTTGTAATATTCCGGTGTTGGTTGTCTCTCTTCCTAAACGAACACAGGGCAGAATTTAAAGCCCAACAGTCTGAACCCGGGTGTGTGTGATGGGACGATGTGGGGGTAGCTTCACTCTGTGACTGTGCCGGGGGAGTGTCTGATGGACGGTGTGGAGGGAGCTTCATTCTATGTCTGACCCCAGGAGTGTGTGCTGGTACAATGCAGAGGGAGATTCACTCTGTGTCTCACCCTGGGAGTGTGTGATGGGACGGTGTTGAGGGAGATTCACTCTGTGTCTGACCCCGGGAGTGTGTGTGACGTGACGGTGCGGAGGGAGCTTCACCCTGTGTCTGACCCCGGGAGTGTGTGATGGGACGGTGTTGAGGGAGATTCACTCTGTGTCTGACCCTGGGAGTGTGTGATGGGACGGTGCGGAGGGAGATTCACTCTGTGTCTGACCCCGGGAGTGTGTGATGGAACGGTGTGGAGGGAGATTCACTCTGTGTCTGACCCCGGGAGTGTGTGATGGGACGGTGCGGAGGGAGATTCACTCTGTGTCTGACCCCGGGAGTGTGTGATGGGACGGTGCGGAGGGAGATTCACTCTGTGTCTGACCCCGGGAGTGTGTGATGGGACGGTGTGGAGGGAGATTCACTCTGTGTCTGACCCCGGGAGTGTGTGATGGGACGGTGTGGAGGGAGATTGTCTCTTTGTCTGACCCCGGGAGTGTGTGATGGGACGATGTGGAGGGAGATTCACACTGTGTCTGACCCCGGGAGTGTGTGATGGGACAGTGTGGAGGGAGATTCACTCTGTGTCTGACCCCGGGAGTGTGTGTGACGTGACGGTGTGGAGGGAGATTCACTCTGAGTCTGACCCCGGGAGAGTGTGATGGGACGGTGCCGTGGGAGATTCACTGTGTGTCTGACCCCGGGAGAGTGTGATGGGACGGTGCGGAGGGAGATTCACTTTCTGTCTGACCCCGGGAGTGTGTCATGGGACGGTGCTGAGGGAGCTTCACTCTGTGTCTGACCCCGGGAGTGTGTAATGGGACGGTGCTGAGGGAGCTTCACCCTGTGTCTGACCCCGGGAGTGTGTGATGGGACGGTGCGGAGGGAGAATCATTCTGTGTCTAACCCCGGGAGTGTGTGATGGGACGGTGTGGAGGGAGATTCACTCTGTGTCTGACCCCGGGAGTGTGTGTGACGTGACTGTGCGGAGGGAGATTCACTCTGTGTCTGACCCCGGGAGTGTGTGTGACGTGACGGTCTGGAGGGGGATTCACTCTGAGTCTGACCCCGGGAGAGTGTGATGGGACGGTGCGGAGGGAGATTGT